>NC_069793.1:33113173-33413173 GCF_027406575.1 Nycticebus coucang
GCATTGATACCCACCTAATTATAGGGTAGAGAATATAGCTTAATCCCTAAGTAAACTAAAGATTTATGAAATGCTTAAAAAAGCTAAATGACTTGAAAATACTTACTACATAAAAAAGTTAAGTTCCCTACTCTTTGGAAAGAATAGTTATTGAGAATATCCTAAACTAACTTGATTGAAAATAACAATGAGTTATTATTAAATGCCATTTTTGGACTGAGAAAACCTTGCATCTGGTTATTCAGAAACCTAAACATTCTGGTTTCTGAAACTTTTAATTAAAAAAAATTTTAATTAAAATGCCCATTTTCAAACGAAAGGATAGGCTGAATATCTGAGAATGATACATTTTCCTCACCCCCCACAAGGTAAAGCTAATGTTAATATAGCTGCTTTGGTCATCTGGGGGAAGGACCAATTATTCATAAGCAAAGGATCCTTGTAGAATTACACATCAGACATTCACAGCACCTCAGAACAAAGGAAAAAACTGAAAACTTAATAAATTCTCTAATTTTGCTTTCTACTAGAAGGAAATATATGTAGAGAAGAATTTTCTGATTTATAAATTAATCGCTTTGGAGTAGGATGAATGCCTTATGTGAGCACACCAGGTAAAACTTCTTTTTACTATTTGTTTTATAGGCACTGGAATGTTAGAGTTGTTCTCAGCATGTATAGTCATTTAAATAAAACCATATTAAGAACTGTCTTAATTTTCATTGAATAGAATGATGGATGAAAGTAAGTCATAACCTTATGTCTAGTAATAAGACACAAAGTTATGTCACATAGTATGATATGGGCTTGTTATTTAAGATCTTAAATGTTATTTTTTTAATTAAAAATTTCATATATCATTAGAGACAATGAAAATCAAAACTTATTTATTTCATACGAAATATTGTAATGTGAGGTGAGGTCTTGCACAGTTATTTTGTGCCACAAACTACTTGACAAAACTTGTGTTGGTTAAAAAAATGCAAATGCAGAGAACTTTCCAGGTTGACAACTTCCATGGTCATAATAGTCTAGTTGAAACACATCCACAAAACCTTGGACTTACAACTTTCAGTTCCTACAAGTCTATCTATTTGATTTCAACAACCATTAATTTCTTCACTCTATAACCATACAACTCAAACAGACTCCATTGCCGGAATGATAAAGAATAAACATGAGTGTGACCCACAAATGAAAGGCTGAGATGTTAAAATAAGTCCTTGAGGATTTTACCCAGGGGTAGGAAACTTAGCCATGGGATGCACTTATTAATACTCTCTGAAATTAGAAGGTGAAAACTGAATTGAGTAATTTTAAGGCTGTGTTGGGAAACTTTCAAAACCACATTGTAAAATAACAATATTAACCATAATTTGACTGGAAAGTAAACATAAAATAAATTCACCAACATTAAGAATAAAATTGCATAATAGTGTCACGAAATGTTTCAGAAAAATATAATGACTAGAAGGGGAAAACAGGTAAAGCTAGACCAAAAACTTATGATGATAAATCAAAAAGATCTTGGTTTTTTATCTAAAGTCAAAGAAATGATAATACTCTTCTATAATATATTCTATAATAAGAGGCTGTTATATTTCTCTTTTAAATATGCATACATTTATATAGAAACACAATGAACTGTCACCTCTACTTCTTTGAGCCACTTTTTACTAAGATGTTTCCTTTTCTTAGAGTTTGAGCAGTTAGGTCTGGCATCTTGTGTAACGAGTCCTATCAAGCCAGGATTCTATTAACCACATTCAAGTGCCATTTGGAAGTACTTCATCTCTGACAAAGTTTAGTGTGCATGTGTGCACGTGCGTAAGTGTTTTCAACTTCAGAAAATGAGCACTAAAGAGGGATACTGAATAATCCCAAGAGCTTGTTAACCAGTGGTCCTCGTCATCTCCCGAAAGAAAAATGGAAAGCTGAAGAGCGTCTGTAAGGACGAGTGGAGACAGGGATGTGTAGCATATTGTGTGTAAGAGGAACAGTATGCTTATTTGTCAGCTTCCAAAATATAAGCTCTTGCTCTGTACTACTCTTACTAAAAATATCATGGTTGGTATAGCAGATGTAAAACAAATCTGTAGTATGATATGAAAGGAATTCAGTGGTTTTAAATGTAACCAGAATCTTTCCACTTTTGCTACCTTTACATTGCCCCTGAGTTTTCTTAGAAATTTATTTTTCCTTAGGTAGACTCAAACCCTAGAGGCTAATTTATTTTTAAAATATTTTAATCATGATTTTCAGAGAAATCAGAAATATTTTAAAATATATTTATAATTTTAAAAAATATTTAAAAATATTTTAATCATTATTTTCTGAGGATCTTGGCCTGTTGTTCAGGCTAAGGTACAGTGGTATGATTATAGCTTACTGAAATGTCAGACTCTTGGGGTAAAATGATCCTCTAGCCTCAGCTTTCTGAGTAGGTGGGATCACCACGTCAAGCTAAATTTTAAATTTTCTGTAGAGATGATATCTTGGTATGTTGCTCAGGCTGGTCTTAAACTCCTGGCCTCAGGCAATTCTCCAATCTCAGCCTCCCAAATGTGAATCACCAGACTCAGACTCTGAAGCTGATTTGTTTAACTCCTTCCATGGCTTTCCACAGTCTTAAGTACTAAGGAAAGTTCTCAATAGTTACAAAGATGAAACAAATCAAGTAAGCAGAGGGCATATTTTAATTTCCTTGTATTCTTTTCTTTGCACATATTGTTTTAAAAACACACATTCTGGGCCTGGTGTGGTGGCTCAAGCCTGAAATCTCAGCACTGTGGGAGGCTGGATGGGAGGAGGATCCCTTGAACTAAGGAGTCTCTACTAAAACTAGGAAAAAATGAGCCAGCTGTTGTGGAAGGCACCTGTAGTCCCAGGCACTCAGGAGACTGACGCAGGAGGATCACTTGAACCCAGGAGTTTGACACTGCTGTGAGCTTGGCTGATGCCATAGCACTCTAGCCTATGAGACTCTTATCTCAAAAACAAACAAAAAACATGCATTTTGATGATAGTTCTCAATTTTACTATAATTTTTTCAAATAATTGTGAAGTTTAAATGTTGTGATGAAATTAGTAATCTAGATATATCAGATTTTCTGACAGTTCAAACAAGCATTTTGCAACCTCAATCTCACTCGGTATAACCTCAATCTTACTTACTTGATTTTTTTTTTTTTTTTATTGTTGGGGATTCATTGAGGGTACAATAAGCCAGTTACACTGATTGCAATTGTTAGATAAAGTCCCTCTTGCAATCATGTCTTGCCCCCATAAAGTGTGACACACACTAAGGCCCCACCCTCCTCCCTCCATCCCTCTTTCTGCTTCCCCCCCCCATAAACTTAATTGTCATTAATTGTCCTCATATCAAGATTGAGTACATAGGATTCATGCTTCTCCATTCTTGTGATGCTTTACTAAGAATAATGTCTTCCACTTCCATCCAGGTTAATACGAAGGATGTAAAGTCTCCATTTTTTTTAATAGCTGAATAGTATTCCATGGTATACATATACCACAGCTTGTTAATCCATTCCTGGGTTGGTGGGCATTTAGGCTGTTTCCACATTTTGGCAATGGTAAATTGAGCTGCAATAAACAGTCTAGTACAAGTGTCCTTATGATAAAAGGATTTTTTTCCTTCTGGGTAGATGCCCAGTAATGGGATTGCAGGATCAAATGGGAGGTCTAGGTTGAGTGCTTTGAGGTTTCTCCATACTTCCTTCCAGAAAGGTTGTACTAGTTTGCAGTCCCACCAGCAGTGTAAAAGTGTTCCCTTCTCTCCACATCCACGCCAGCATCTGCAGTTTTGAGATTTTGTGATGTGGGCTATTCTCACTGGGGTTAGATGATATCTCAGGGTTGTTTTGATTTGCATTTCTCTAATATATAGAGATGATGAACATTTTTTCATGTGTTTGTTAGCCATTCGTCTGTCATCTTTAGAGAAAGTTCTATTCATGTCTCTTGCCCATTGATATAAGGGATTGTTGGCTTTTTTCATGTGGATTAATTTGAGTTCTCTATAGATCCTGGTTATCAAGCTTTTGTCTAATTGAAAATATGCAGATATCCTTTCCCATTGTGTAGGTTGTCTCTTTGCTTTGGTTATTGTGTCCTTAGCTGTACAGAAGCTTTTCAGTTTAATGAAGTCCCATTTGTTTATTTTTGTTGTTGTTGCAATTGCCATGGCAGTCTTCTTCATGAAGTCTTCCCCCAGGCCAATATCTTCCAGTGTTTTTCCTATGCTTTCTTTGAGGATTTTTATTGTTTCATGCCTTAAATTTAGTCCTTTATCCATCTTGAATCAATTTTTGTGAGTGGGGAAAGGTGTGGGTCCAGTTTCAGTCTTTTACATGTAGACATCCAGTTCTCCCAACACCATTTA
The DNA here is from genome assembly GCF_027406575.1 of Nycticebus coucang. NCBI lineage: Eukaryota > Metazoa > Chordata > Mammalia > Primates > Lorisidae > Nycticebus > Nycticebus coucang. Next base: position 33,117,576 of record NC_069793.1, read on the forward strand.
TTGAATAGGGAGTCTTTCCCCCAAGGTAAGTTCTTGTTTGGTTTATCAAAGATTAGGTGGTTGTAAGATGTTAGTTTCATTTCTTGGTGTTCAATTCGATTCCAAGTGTCTAGGTCTCTGTTTTTGTGCCAGTACCATGCTGTCTTGACCACTATGGCTTTGTAGTACAGACTAAAATCTGGTATGCTGATGCCCCCAGCTTTATTTTTGTTACTAAGAACTGCCTTAGCTATACGGGGATTTTTCCGGTTCCATACAAAACGCAGAATCATTTTTTCCAAATCTTGAAAGTACGATGTAGGTACTTTGATAGGAATGGCATTGAATAGGTAGATAGCTTTGGGAAGTATAGACATTTTAACAATGTTGATTCTTCCCATCCATGAGCATGGTATGTTCTTCCATTTGTTAATATCCTCTGCTATTTCCTTTCTGAGGATTTCATAGTTTTCTTTATAGAGGTCCTTCACCTCCTTCGTTAGGTATATTCCTAGGTATTTCATTTTCTTTGAAACTATGGTGAAGGGAGTTGTGTCCTTAATTAGCTTCTCATCTTGACTGTTATTGGGGTATACAAAGGCTACTGACTTGTGGACATTGATTTTATATCCTGAAACGTTACTGTATTTTTTGATGACTTCTAGGAGTCTTGTGGTTGAGTCTTTGGGGTTCTCTAAGTATAAGATCATGTCATCAGCAAAGAGGGAAAGTTTGACCTCCTCAGCTCCCATTTGGATTCCCTTTATTTCCTTGTCTTGCCTAATTGTATTGGCTAGAACTTCCAGCACTATGTTGAATAGTAAAGGTGACAGAGGACAACCTTGTCTGGTTCCAATCTTACTTACTTGATTTTGAGTGTCACAGTACACAGCTTTTTAAATACTCCTCAGTTAATGGATATTTATGTTTTGTCTATGTCAAAGGACAAGCAAAGAATCAGGTAAATAAAATATATAAATATTCAAGAGCTTGATATCAAAGAAATAGAAGAGGGGAAAAATTAGGAAGAGTTTATTTGCTTAATATTTACATAACTTGAATCTCCCTTTCCCCCTTTTTTTCTCTTGTCTCTCGTCCTTCCTCAACAAACATTTATTGAGCACCTACTATGTATAAGGCAACAAGCTGGCCGGAGATACAAGGAGTCCTTGTACTCAGAAAGGTGCTGGAAAGGAGTAACACACAGGTGCCAAAAAGACACTGAGGACAGAGACTTCACCAGACAAGGAAAGGCTCTGAAGAGGCTTTAATTCCTACACGGGAGGCTGAGGCAAGAGAATCGCCTAAGCCCAGGAGTTTGAGGTTGCTGTGAGCTGTGATGCCACAGCATTCTACTGAGGGTGACAAAGTGAGAGTGTCTCCACAAAAAAAAAAAAAAAAAGAAAAAAAAAGAGGCTTTAATTCCTTTGCACATATTACAAAGGAACTGCAAAGTGGAGTTTAAAAGACAAGTTAAGAGTTACATAGGAAGTTAGAATCCTAGAATAAAAAAACAGACAGTAAATGCTAAGAAAGGGGATGTGATGTCTAGGCTACTTGGTATGATTGGAGATAATGGTTTGTGCAAGAAAACAGTTAAAGGTAAGGATGGAGAAGTAGGCAGGGGCAGATAAATGGTGCTTCCATTCTGAAGGCAGTGGTGAGCAAATGAAGGCTTTAGTCACGGGAAGGGACATGATCAGATTGATCCCCTGAAAATATTTCTCTGGCTATAAGGATATCACTCTTGTGTGGGGAGGAAGGGAAGGGCAAGACAGAAACGAAGTGTGAGGCTGGGGCAGCAATCCAGGCAAGTTAAGGATGAGATCCCATCCCCCAAACTGGCAACGCTGGAGGCTTTGTTACTTCCTTCTGTGATCACTTCTGTGGTTCTTTTTAATAAATTTATAATATTTACTCCTTCAAAATAACACTTTATCCCAGCTTTGTAGGGAAATTCACCTGGTCTAACCACAATGTTGCTGTTGTGTTGTTTGTATTATTTTTCTCTGACATTCTCTCCACAAGGAACCAGTGTTACAAGAAACAAAGATTTGATGAGAAATTTGATGAGGAGCAGAACCTGAGGAAAAGGGAGGTATCAAAGAGGGATGGATGGAGAGACATACCAATTCAGTAGATACTTGCTAAACTCTTACCATGTGCTGGATATTAGCTTAGGTACCAAGTCAACTCATGTCCTTTTTCTATTCCAGCACCCCACTTCCATTTAACTGCTATTTCTTCTTAAACTCCTATGGTCTATAACAATTCCTCAGCTTTTCCTGGTCTTTTATGAATCGTTAATACTTGTAAAGAGTACCCATCAGCGTTTTTATAGAATGATTTCATGGAATGATTTCAATATGACTTTGTCTAAAGTTTTTTCATGTTTGAAATTATGCATTTTTGGCAAGACTACCACAGAAATAATGCATGCTTCTCAGTGCCTCATCCCAAGGGGCTGCTGATGCTGATGTGTCTTATATACTGTGCTGTTTACCTTGACTGGTTAAGTTGGTGTCTGTTGGTTTCTCCAATATAAAATTGTTACCTTCCCCTTTGTAATTGATAAGTACCTTGGCCAAGATACTCTGAATCTTGTTTCTCCTCAGATTTCAGCCCAGTAATTTTTGCATCCATGAAGGAACCTTACCTGTAACATTTATTACTGTGGTGTTTGCCTAATGGCAATTCTCTATTTTTCTCTTTCTTTTCACATTTATTAATTTTTTATTTATCAGATTAGGGTGAATATTTTATTTATGGGTTACAAATCTAAACTATCATTACTCTGTTGCTGAAATTGCTCCTTCAGGTTAGCTCCTGTGTTTTTTTTTTTTTTTTTGGCCAGGGCTGGGTTTGAACCTACCACCTCCAGCATACGGGACTGGCACCCTACTCCTTGAGCCACAGGCGCCGCCCTAGCTCCTGTGTTTTTTCAACATGTCCCTATGTTTCTTTCTCTCTCTCTTTTTTTTAAACATTTCCTTATGTTTTGGCACAAGATATTCAGTCTCATTTTGTATTTTCCACCCGTTGGCCCCGAAATCAAGCACTTCTCCTAGAAGACTTGGTTTCTTTTATTGGAAAATTGTTCTCAGAGACCAAGATCTGGCACTAGGAATGCCATTGTTACAAGGGTGTCATTACTTTAGGGCTGGGAGAGGGTATTTTAAAGATAAATTGGTTAGGGAAAGCCAGTGTGAGGAGGTTATCTGCCTAGAGACTTGAATAAAGTAAAGGGAGGGGGACAATGCAAATGTCCTAGAAAGAGTTTGTCACACAGAGGGTACAGATGGTGTGAGTCGCTGAAGTAAGAGCATGCTTGGCAAGGAACAGCAAGGAGATGAGGGTGGCTGCAGCTTGGCGGGCTAGGGGAAAAGTGGATAGGAATGCGTTCAGAGAGTAGATACGAACTTTGTAAGCCATAGTTAGGTGCGTGAACTTTAATTTTGATGGCAAGCCATGGGAGCTTTTGAGCATGGCAGTAGTATCGTCTGATTTACATCGTGATAAAAGATTATTCCAAGTACTGGATGGCAAACAAAATTTAGGCAGACAAGTTAGGAAGCTACTGCAGTTGCCCTTGTGAGAGATTAATGACAGCTAGATATAATGGGGATCAGGGTCATGATTGTAGCAGCAGAGGTGGTGAGAAGTGTCTAGATTTAGGGTCTGTATACATTTCTGCAGAAATATTTAAACCATAAAAACTCAGAAAATAACATTAACTATAACACCTATGCACCATCTGCTAAGCTTGCTAAATTCTCTATGGATTCTTTTGGTTGCAGATAGTCACATTATCTGAAAACAAGGACTGTTCAGTCTGTCTTACTATTTTTACCTTCCCGTTCTGGGGAGAGGGTGTTTAAAGGTTAGCATCTCTAGTAACAATGTTAAACAGACCTGGAAAGAGTGGACATTCTTACTCCTGATTTTATTAAGAATATTTCTAAAATGCTACCATTAAAACAATATGTCCTCTTTGTTCCTGATGGTTACTGTTTATCAGGTTAGGAACTTCTATGCTCAGTTTTCTAGAAAAAATAATTTTAATCACCAAGAACAAGTGATGAACTTTATCCAGCACTTTATTATACTGTGATGTTGAATCATCCCTGCTTTTAAGAGAAACCCTATCTGGTAGCAGCAGTGGCATGTGTGAATGTATGCGTAAGTGAATAAACTGCCAAATTCCACCTGACACTCTTTTATTTTGGATTTTCACACCTATGTTCATAAGGAAGCTATAGTTTCCTTTTCCTGTGCTATCCTGTCTACTTTTGATAATACTAGTTTTATAAAATTAGTTGAAGAGGTTTTTCTTTCTCACTTCTCTTATACAGCTTTATAAGAGAGGGATTATTTGAAGTTGCAATAAAACTATCTGGATTTTGTATCTTATCTTGCGGGGAAGACTTTTGATAGATCTGGGATATTATAAAGATAGAGTTGACAGGAGTAGTTAAAAGACTGTTAAAAGACAGGAGATGAGGGTGGATGAGAATGATTCCTGGGTTAGCTGTTTGGGCGGCTGGATTCATGCTGGGCATTGGCATGAAGACCATTAGAAGGGTAGGAGAGGATGAAAGTATTTAATTCAATTTTAGATATATCTGATTTCAAGTTTCTTTGGGACTATCAGATACCCAAGAGGTTGTTGAGACTTAGGAGAGAGGATAGGCTGGAGACAGAGCTTTGGGTCTGTGGTTCTTTGATTCCTTATTCCGTTCATTTAAAAAATATTTATTTCGTATCTTGTTAAATGCCAAACTCTGAGTATGCTGTCTTTCTCCTCTTCCTCTCGGTTCAGCCTTTCTGACAGGGATGATGCCATTTTTTCCCATATGCTATTAATAGTAACTTTGTTTTCTGTGCTTCTCTTCCCTGACACTAAAGTTTTGGTTCCCCCTTTTCTCTCCCAGATTCTCTCCCAGGTAGAGGCGAGAGAGAACATATGGTTGATGGGAGTGGAAAGAAGATTGTATTGTTTGTAACCAGTTTTTAAGTTGGAAGAGTGCTGGACATACTGTAGAAACTTGATGCTTGAAATAAATGAAGCTCTAAAAGGAACTTTAGAGTTTGTTCCTGGCTACAACCAGAGTCTGCTTTACAAATAGGTTCTAAAGCTGATTTCTACCAGTATACTTGTTAGAAAGTTGCGATTTAAAATGCACATACTAACCTGAGTTAAGGAGGGTTTAGGATGTGTAATAGTACATACCTCTCTAAGACTTAATCTTTCCATACCTAAAATAAAAGGTTGAGACTTGGGGATTGCTTAGGTTCTTTCAGTCTTTACAATTTCATATAGTTTATATGTAAAACTACCAACTAGATATTAAATACTGGAGCCTGAAGAATTCTTTTCTGTGGAGGTCTTTCAGAAAAGGTCTATTCTTTCTGCATATTTCAGTTAAGTGAATGTCTGTCTAGAGACTGGTAAAAGGTGAATCAGGAATACAGGAAACAAAGCTTGGACATGTAGCTGAACAGATGGGGAGATCACAAGGAGTGAAGACAAAAGCCTGGATTTCATCACAGAAGACATTTGAATGAAGCTTGCAAGAAACTTGCTATAAGGAAGATATTCTGGTAGGAAGGAGAAATCAGAAATTATACATTTCTTACACTTTTAGGACTCAGGAATTGGGCAAAAAGCAGAAAATGTAAAACAATAACAAAATCAACTAAAAACTCAACACTTTTTGTAGAGGAAAATCTGTGGAAGTGACCTGAGCAACAGGACAAGGGCAACATGTCACATCCATCTAGGTCAGGTTGTACCTTTGGGCGAGATAGTCAAGGCCTCTGAAAAGCCTTTGACTGCTTCCCAGGTAGCCTTAGGGAAGGACCACTGTGACAGGGAAGAGAGATGCTTTTGAGTGAGGAGGGGTTAGCCATGGACTAAAAAGAAAGCAGTTGCTTTCCCTGGAGGCTTCAGTGTTCTGCAAAGCCTCCAGAAGTTTCTCCAGAGTCTAGAATAAGCCTTAGTGCAATTCTTGAGAGCTATCCTACTTATACTGAGACTGATTTCCACCTCCAATGTGTATTCCTTTCCCGTTGGTACTATTTCACCAACAAAAAAGTTGGAAGAATAGGAACCAAACAATCTGCTTTGAGGAAGTACTTCCATCAGCATTACAAAAGTCATAAAGGTTCAGAGAAATTGATGGGGAATAAAGCAGCTTAAATGGGCCTGCGCATGTCCCATAAAAGCATCTATTCAGTTTTATTTTCTAGTTAGAGGAATTATTACGTGGTTAAATTTATGTGGTTTTTTTTTTTTAATGTGGGGTTTTTAAGTTATTTCTCTCTGCTCCTTCTCTCATCCATCCTTACTTTTTTCTTTTTACCTATACTCCCCAGAGTCCTAGTTTACGTGGAAAAGCCTTCAAATTCCAATGACTATAAATGGGAGCTAATCGATGTTTTAAAGATCATTTGTTAGAATTAGTAATCACCACAGAGGAAGTAATTTGGAATAATAATTGTGTGGATGTGTATAGCAGAGCCAGGTCCAAGTTGCTAGGGGAATATCTAACAGCAAAGCCAACATGCTGTATAGGACAAGACCTAACAGCTGCATGTTTTATTGTATTCTTCTTTACTCTCTATAGCTAATCTAAGTTTTCTTGATTATTTATTGGAAGGGACTTTTGTGTGTCTCTTTCATTCCCCACTTTTTCTAGAGTTTTTGATATTTTTATAACCTCACACTTGTAACTGCGTCCCTGATTCTTTCTCTGCCTGTCCCAGTGCTTCCTGTACACTTCTCCACACCAACATTTATGGAATGCTGCCTTTAGCATACCACCAAGTATATACAATGGTCCTCCATTTCTTCTGTGGCTTTTAAGACATTTCAAACCAGCTCCATCTCAGTTATTTTCTCCAATATAAATTTTCTTTGGTTAAGCTGGTTTCTGGGTTGTTTCCAAGTGTGCAACTGACATCCATACCTCCTTGCTTTTACTTACGATTTTCTATCAGGAAGATCTTCTTCTTTCTATGGCCCTTATAGTAACTAACCTAATTCTTCAAAGTAACTAACCACACTTCAAAGTAGTAGTAACTAACCACACTTCAAAGTTTGGCACCTTCTTTATGCTAGACCTAACTGACCTTTCTTTGATGACCTATAAATATAGACTACTTTGCACAATTTTACATACTATCATTTATGACTGTTTCATATCTACTATCCTTTTTTGATCTATTATAATATAAACTCTCTGAGGGTAGCAGAGATAGTCTGATATGTGGAGAAAAGAAATCCCACCAATAATGAGTGGGATTCAGTGTTCATTTAAAGCAAATGTCAACGAGAAACCTATGTTATAAGATCTTGGTTTACCTTGCTGTTAGAGAAACTTCCTGTAAGAGGAAGACAATAACATTAACCAACTACTACGAGGGAATACAGCTAAAGAATCCGCTCTTGTGGAAAAAGAAAACAAGTGGAAGATATTCTAAAATTTCTTCAGCTGCTTATCTCTAAAAGAAATTATACTCTAAAATTATAAAATATTCTATTTTGTGTATTATACAAAAAGCTTTTTGTATAATAATGTAATTTTTATAATGTAATTATACAAAAAGCTTTTTGTATAATAATGTAATTTTTATAATGTAATTTTAAGTAATAGTTTTTATGCTTTGTTTTGTAGAAAGTTGTTTGGCACTAAACATTAAAAGGCTTTTGTAACCTGACACTAAACTTACCTTCCAACTTTACTTTCTACTGCCTGGCTCCTGGGTTGCTTGCAAAAATCATTAATCTTAGTTAAATAAGTGAGTGTTGCTACACACTCTGAATCCCTACAAAGAGAAGCAGCCAAAGTTAAAGCATCTGTCCCTGTGACATTTGCTTTGGGGTCATATTCAGAACAATTGCTACCTTTCTCTGACCATGGTGACTCCCTTCTGATGTTACGTCTCTCCAGGTACATTTCCTTCTCAGTGTACTTGAGCTTTGGCTTTCTAGAGGGCGAATGCCTCTCTCTTTGGGGAGACCCCAGGTTACACAAGGTGAATTTTATGCCAGTATGAAAGAGTATCTCACATTCTACATAACTTATAATATTCTGCATATTTTATAAAATTCCATCTAGTCCTTTCCCCTCAGTTTGGTAACAGAGATTGACCACTTTAGATAGTAATTTAAACCTCTTTCCCTCTCCACGTTTTCTGGGTTTATTGCTCAGATACCCTTCCTAACAGCCTCCATCACCACCCACTACCCCACTGTCTCATTTTCTTATATCATACTAACTTTTGGTTTGTACCAAAAGTTAAAACACAAGGACTATTTCCTTTGCATCAGAGTTAGAACTTGTGGTCTCTCTCTCTGTCCATGTCTTTGCCATTTGATCGTAAGCTCCTTAAACTAGAAGATGGATCATGTTTATCTTTCTCTATGTTCAACTTTCCACCCAGGAAAGTTGTACAGTGTTACACACACACACACACACACACACACACACACACACACACACACACACACACACACACACACACACACACACAGTTGTTAAGATTAAAATGACTAGAACATGTATTTAAAAGTCTGAAAATAAAAGACAATCTATGTTTTCCCAACTCACCGGAAGCCCAAATTTATTTTATTAGAAGAAATGAAGAGACCGACCGTCTATAAACATCAACCTCAAATTCTATCTTCCTATGTCATGTTTGTTGGCAATACAGAAGGCGCTGAAGCTGATGAAAGGCACCTTTAACTAAAGCGATACTTTTATATTCTCTTTAACTCCTGTATGACTAACGTTTCATTTCTCTGATTATGCAAAAGTTATGCCTCTATTCTTAAGGCACCACAGACTTAATCATATTTAAATGACTCAGGGTAGAACATATACCAAACTGTTTTGCTGACATCAACTTATGCAGTTGAACAGTTATTGTGTACCATTAAACAGTTGGCACATTTCACGTCTTTGGCATGTAAAAGCCAATAGGGTATAGACTTATGTCGTTTGAATGATGCCAATGTTTACTTCTCACCTTCTTAAATGTATCAAAATTTCTTAGGATGCCAAACAAAATCTATCCTCTGGGACTAAAATGTGCCAACAGTTTAACAGTACATGGAAGTACTACTGGTAAAACTTGAGAGAGGAAAAAAGATTTTTTCCCCAGTATCAGAGTACAGTTTCATAAGTGACAATGAATTATAGCTCTGAAATATCTGATGAACGTTAGGCCTGAAAGCCAAATCAGATAATTCAGTACAATGATAACTACATAATTTTTTCAACTATATATCCTCTAGGTTTTAAACTGGCTTTATGAAAGCTTCTCTTGGCAACCATGTTTGTTGTTTCAAAGCCTTAGAGCAAAGCATGTTTATGAATTTGGAAAGAGAAAATTTCTTGATTTTCATTTTCAGAATTGGACTGGTGGTGGTAATAATTAAGCAAATGGAGACTTCATGAGTAAGTATTCAAGGAAATATGTTTTATACATCCAAAAATAAATGGAAAGGTTGATACTAAGCATGCAAATTATGGATTTGCTTGTGGTCTGACAACCATGTACTTGTTTAGTGCCCAGAGAGAAGGAAGTTAAGCAAGCAATATTTGTAAGGTGAACATGTGGAATTTGAGTATCACTATGTATTGGCATTTTTAACTTGTTCTTTAAAAACTCATGTACGTTTCACAGTTTTAAAATAATGGTAATATAGCATGAATTTCAACAAGAGGGTCTGCAAAATTAATCATTATTACTAAAATAAAAATATCACTTCTTATAAATAGTATTAAATTCTACATAACATAAAGTAGTTTTTCACTATTGATAACCTTGGATAACAACAAGAAAGATCAGAAGGATTGAGAACCTGCTGTACATGTCAAAGAGAAAAACAAATTTTATGATGTGTCTACCTTAGGAAAATCATACTTGAAATAGCCCTAAGATAGAAAAAAATTACAATAAGTAGTATAAAACACAGACACACAGTGAAGAAAAAAATTCCTCTGATATCCATAATAAATACCAATTTCACACTTTTGAAAATAAACCTATAAGCAGACTTTGTAAAAGCTATATTTCAATGTTGCACAGCTATGTATATTTTTCAGAAATCATCAGGCATAGCTAGCTTTAATTGTTTCACTGTACTTGCATCCATCTCTCCTTTTTAAATACAAACCTGTCTTAACCTCACATCCCCCATTTGTCATGAGAATGTTGGTGTATAATATAAAAATAACTAGATTTCTTTTTTTTTAAACATGGAGTAAAAAACACCAAACATGAGATTTGCTCTCTAAACCAATTTTTAAGTGCAAGGTATAGCATTGCTAACTTCCTGGTGCAGTGTTGTACACAGATCTCTAAAACTTTTTCATTTTGCGTGACTGAAATTATACACATTGAAGAGCAACTCCTCATTTCTCTTTCTCACAGTCCCTGGCAACCACTATTCTACTTTCTGCTTTGATGAATGTGACTATTTTAGATTCTGATATCAATGAAATGATGCCACTTACATGGGTATCTGCCTTTCTGTAACTGGCTTATTTCGTTTAGCATAATGACCTCAAGGTTCACTCATGTTACAGCATATGGTAGGATTTCCTTCTTTTAAAAAGCTGAATACTATTCTATTTTATGTATATACCACATTTTCTTTATCTATTTATCCATCAGTGGGCAACTGGTTGCTTCCACCTCTTGGCCACTGTGAATAATGATCCTGCAATGAACATAGCAGTGCAAACATCTCGTTGAGATCTTGACTTCAATTCTTTTGAATAAATACTCACAAGTGGGATTGCTGGGTCATATGAAAGGTCTATTTAATTTTTTGAGTCACCTCTATATTGGCTGTACATTTTACATCCCATCAATAATGTACAAAGGTTAGAATTTCTGCACATCCTTGCCAACACTTATTTTGAATTTTCTTGGTAATGGTTATTCTAACAGGTATGAGGTGATATCTTACTGTGGTTTGGTTTGCATTTCCACATTTTCAATGATGCATTTCCAGCCTTTTCTCATAATTGTTTGGGTTACTTTGTGTCTTTAGTGATTTCATTTGAATTTTAAAATTGTTCTATCTTTTTTTTTTTTTTGTAGAGACAGAGTTTCACTTTATTGCCCTCAGTAGAGTGCCGTGGCATCACACAGCTCACAGCAACCTCCAACTCCTGGGCTTAGGCGATTCTCCTGCCTCAGCCTCCCGAGTAGCTGGGACTACAGGCACCCACCACAACGCCCAGCTATTCTTTTTTGTTGCAGTTTGGCCGGGGCTGGGTTTGAACCCGCCACCTTTGGCATAGCCGGCGCCCTGCTCACTGAGCCGCAGGCGCTGCCCGAATTGTTCTATTTTTCTAAAGAATGCCACTGGGATGTTGAAAAAGACTGATTTCAACTTGTAGATTGCTAAGGGTAGTATGGACATTTAAAAAAAATAAAGTCATCCAATCTATGAACAGGGAATTTCTTTGCATTTATTTATGTTTGCTTTAATTTCTTTCAGCAAAGTTTTATGATTTTCAGTGTACAAGTTTTTTGTTCCTTGGTTAAGTTTTTTCCTAAATATTTTACTTGTTTTGATACCTTTTAAATGGAATTTTCTTAATTTTCTTTTTGACTGTTTGGTGCTAGTGTATAGAAACGCATTCGATTGTTTGTATGTTGTCTTTTTACTCTGCAACTTTTCTAAATCCATTTGTTTTTTTTTTTGTTGTTGGTAGGGTATAATCTTTAGGGTTTTCTACATATAAAATCATGTTGTCTTGAAAGGGAGATAATTTTACTTCCTTTCTGATTTGGATGGCTTTTTCTTACTAAGTTGCTCTGGCTAGAGCTTCCATGAAGCTTCTATGGTGTATAAAAGTGGCAAGAATGGGCATCCTTGTTTTGATACTGATATTACATGAAAACCTTTCATTTTTCCACCAGATAGTATGTTAGCTGTAGGTTTTTCATGTATGGTCTATTCCTTCTATACCTACGTTCCATGTTTTTAAAAGGTGTTGACTTTTGTCAAATGCTTTTTTTTCACTATTGATGTGATTTTTATCCTTCCATCTGTTAATGCAGCATATCAAATAATTAATTTTCATGTGTTGAACCATCCTTGCAGCCCAGGATAAGATTCCACTTGGTTATGATGTATGATCCTTTTATTATGGTGTTAATTTGATTTGATTTTTGTTGAGGAATTTTGCATGTATCATCAGGGAGAGTGGCCTGTAGTTTTCCTTTCTTGTGGTGCCTTTGCTGGCTTTGGTATCAGAATAATGCTGGCCTCATAAAATAAATTTGGATGCATTCCCTCCTCTTCAATTTTTTGGAAGAGTTTGAGAAGGACTGGTGTTAATTCTTTTTTAAATGTTTGGTAGAATTCACCAGTGAAGCCATCTGGTCCCAGGATTTTCTTTGTTGGAAGGTTTTTGATTACTGCTTCCATCTCCTTACTAATTATAGTTCTGTTCAGATTTTTAAATTCTTCATTATTCAGTCTTGGTAGGTTATGTGTTTCTAGGAATTTATTCATTTTGCCAGGTTATCAAATTTCTGGCTTTTAATTGTTCATAGCAATCTCTTCTAATCTTTTCTATTTCTGTAGCATCAGTGATAGTGTCTCCTCTTTATTTTCTTATTGTATGAGTCTCTTTTTTTTTTTAATAAGTCTAGCTAAAGGTTTGTCAATTTTGTTGATGTTTTGAAAAAACTCTTAGTTTTGTTGATTTTTTCTATTGTTTTCCTATTTGCTATTTCATTTATTTCTGTTCTAATCTAATTTCCTTCCCTCTAATAACTTTGGTCTTAGTTTATTCTTTTTCTTTTTTTTTTCATTGTTGGGGATTCATTGAGGGTACAATAAGCCAGTTACACTGATTGCAATTGTTAGGTAAAGTCCCTCTTGCAATCATATCTTGCCCCCATAAAGTGTGACACACACTAAGGCCCCACCCCCCTCCCTCCATCCCTCTTTCTGCTTCCCCCCCCCATAACCTTAATTGTCATTAATTGTCCTTATATCAAGATTGAGTACATAGGATTCATGCTTCTCCATTCTTGTGATGCTTTAATAAGACTAATGTCTTCCACTTCCATCCAGGTTAATACGAAGGATGTAAAGTCTCCATTTTTTTAAATGGCTGAATAGTATTCCATGGTATACATATACCACAGCTTGTTAATCCATTCCTGGGTTGGTGGGCATTTAGGCTGTTTCCACATTTTGGCGATTGTAAATTGAGCTGCAATAAACAGTCTAGTACAAGTGTCCTTATGATAAAAGGATTTCTTTCCGTCTGGGTAGATGCCCAGTAATGGGATTGCAGGATCGAATGGGAGGTCTAGGTTGAGTGCTTTGAGGTTTCTCCATACTTCCTTCCAGAAAGGTTGTACTAGTTTGCAGTCCCACCAGCAGTGTAAAAGTGTTCCCTTCTCTCCACATCCACGCCAGCATCTGCAGTTTTGAGATTTTGTGATGTGGGCCATTCTCACTGGGGTTAGATGATATCTCAGGGATGTTTTGATTTGCATTTCTCTAATATATAGAGATGATGAACATTTTTTCATGTGTTTGTTAGCCATTCGTCTGTCGTCTTTAGAGAAAGTTCTATTCATGTCTCTTGCCCATTGATATATGGGATTCTTGGCTTTTTTCATGTGGATTAATTTGAGTTCTATATAGATCCTGGTTATCAAGCTTTTGTCTGATTGAAAATATGCAAATATCCTTTCCCACTGTGTGGGTTGTCTCTTTGCTTTGGTTATTGTGTCCTTAGCTGTACAGAAGCTTTTCAGTTTAATGAAGTCCCATTTGTTTATTTTTGTTGTTGTTGCAATTGCCGTGGCAGTCTTCTTCATGAAGTCTTCCCCCAGGCCAATATCTTCCAGTGTTTTTCCTATGCTTTCTTTGAGGATTTTTATTGTTTCATGCCTTAAATTTAAGTCCTTTATCCATCTTGAATCAATTTTTGTGAGTGGGGAAAGGTGTGGGTCCAGTTTCAGTCTTTTACATGTAGACATCCAGTTCTCCCAACACCATTTATTGAATAGGGAGTCTTTCCCCCAAGGTAAGTTCTTGTTTGGTTTATCGAAGATTAGGTGGTTGTAAGATGTTAGTTTCATTTCTTGGTGTTCAATTCGATTCCAAGTGTCTAGGTCTCTGTTTTTGTGCCAGTACCATGCTGTCTTGACCACTATGGCTTTGTAGTACAGACTAAAATCTGGTATGCTGGTGCCCCCAGCTTTATTTTTGTTACTAAGAACTGCCTTAGCTATACGGTTTTTTTTCCGGTTCCATACAAAACGCAGAATCATTTTTTCCAAATCTTGAAAGTATGATGTAGGTACTTTGATAGGAATGGCATTGAATAGGTAGATTGCTTTGGGAATTATAGACATTTTAACAATGTTGATTCTTCCCATCCATGACCATGGTATGTTCTTCCATTTGTTAATATCCTCTGCTATTTCCTTTCTGAGGATTTCATAGTTTTCTTTATAGAGGTCCTTCACCTCCTTCGTTAGGTATATTCCTAGGTATTTCATTTTCTTTGAAACTATGGTGAAGGGAGTTGTGTCCTTAATTAGCTTCTCATCTTGACTGTTATTGGGGTATACAAAGGCTACTGACTTGTGGACATTGATTTTATATCCTGGAACGTTACTGTATTTTTTGATGACTTCTAGGAGTCTTGTGGTTGAGTCTTTGGGGTTCTCTAAGTATAAGATCATGTCGTCAGCAAAGAGGGAGAGTTTGACCTCCTCTGCTCCCGTTTGGATTCCCTTTATTTCCTTGTCTTGCCTAATTGTATTGGCTAGAACTTCCAGCACTATGTTGAATAGTAAAGGTGACAGAGGACAACCTTGTCTGGTTCCAGTTCTAAGAGGAAAAGCTTTCAGTTTTATTTCATTCAGTAAAATATTGGCTGTGGGTTTGTCATAGATAGCTTCAATCAGTTTTAGAAATGTGCCACCTATGGCTATACTCTTCAGTGTTCTAATTAGAAAAGGATGCTGGATTTTATCAAATGCTTTTTCTGCATCTATTGAGAGGATCATGTGATCTTTATTTTTGCCTCTGTTAATATGGTGGATAACGTTTATGGACTTGCGTATGTTAAACCAGCCTTGCATCCCTGGGATGAAGCCTACTTGATCATGATGAATGACTTTTTTGATGATAAGCTGTAATCTATTGGCTAGGATTTTGTTGAGAATTTTTGCATCTATATTCCTGAGTGAGATTGGTCTGAAATTCTCCTTTTTGTTTGGGTCTTTTCCTGGTTTTGGTATCAGGGTGATGTTTGCTTCATAGAATGTGTTGGGGAAGATTCCTTCTTCCTCAGTTTTTTGGAATAATTTCTGCAGTACAGGAATAAGCTCTTCCTTGAAGGTTTGATAGAATTCTGGAGTGAAGCCATCTGGACCAGGGCATTTTTTAGTTGGAAGCTTTTTTATTGTTTCTTTGATCTCAGTGCTTGAAATTGGTCTGTTCAGGAGGTCTATTTCTTCCTGGCTGAGTCTAGGGAGAGGGTGTGATTCCAAATATTGATCCATTTCCTTCACATTGTCAAATTTCTGGGCATAGAGTTTCTGGTAGTATTCAGAGATGATCTCTTGTATCTCTGTGGGATCAGTTGTTATTTCCCCTTTATCATTTCTGATTGAGGTTACTAGAGATTTTACTTTTCTATTTCTAGTTAGTCTGGCCAATGGTTTATCTATTTTATTTTTTCAAAAAACCAACTCCTTGTTTCATTAATTTTCTGAATGATTCTTTTGTTTTCAATTTCATTGATCTCTGATTTGATTTTGGATATTTCTTTTCTTCTACTGAGTTTAGGCTTAGATTGTTCTTCTTTTTCCAATTCCATAAGATCTCTTGTGAGATTGTTGATGTGCTCTCTTTCTGTTTTTCAAATGTAGGCATCTAAAGTGATGAATTTTCCTCTCAAAACTGCTTTCGCAGTATCCCACAGGTTTTGGTAGCTTGTGTCTTGATTGTTGTTATGCTCAAGGAAGTTAATGATTTCCTGTTTTATTTCTTCCTTCACCCATCTGTTATTCAACAGAAGATTGTTTAATTTCCATGCCTTTGGGTGGGGTCGAGCATTTCTGTTAGAGTTGAGTTCCACCTTTAGTGCCTTATGGTCTGAAAAGATACAAGGTAAAATTTCAATTCTTTTGATTCTGTTGATATTTGTTTTGTGTCCCAGGATATGATCAATGTTGGAGAATGTTCCATGGGGTGATGAGAAGAATGTATATTCTTTATCTTTGGGGTGGAGTGTTCTATATGCGTCTATCAAGCATAGTTGTTCTAGGGTCTCATTTAAATCTCTTATATCTTTGTTTAATTTCTGTTTAGAGGATCTGTCCAGCTCTGTAAGAGGTGTGTTAAAGTCCCCTGTTATGATGGTATTATCAGATATCATATTGCTCAGACTGAGTAAGGTCTGCTTCAAGAATCTGGGAGCATTTAAATTGGGTGCATAAATATTTAGAATTGAAATGTCTTCTTGTTGTAGTTTTCCCTTGACCAATATAAAGTGACCATCTTTGTCTTTTTTGACTTTAGTTGCTTTAAATCCACATGTATCTGAAAATAAGATTGCAACTCCTCTTTTCTTCTGAATTCCATTTGCCTGAAAAATTGTCTTCCAACCCTTGACTCGGAGCTTTAATTTGTCTTTTGAAGCCAGGTGTGTTTCTTGCAGACAGCAAATGGATGGCTTGTGTTTTTTTAATCCAGTCAGCCAATCTATGTCTCTTCAGTGGGGAATTCAAGCCATTAACATTTATGGAGATAATTGATAAGTGTGGTAGTATTCTATTCGTCTTATTTGGTGAGAGTCCATTGCTTAGTTTTATCTTTTGCATCAGTGTGGAGGTTAGGTTCTGTCCTTTGATTTCTGAGTTCTTACTTTGCTGCTGATCCATTGTGGTGGTCAGTGTGCAGAACAGGTTGAAGTATTTCCTGTAGAGCTGGTCTTGTTGTGGCGAATTTCCTCAATGTTTGTATATCCGTAAATGATTTGATTTCTCTGTAATTTTGAAGCTTAGCTTAGCAGGGTACAGAATTCTGGGCTGGAAATTGTTCTGTTTAAGTAGATTAAAGGTAGATGACCATTGTCTTCTTGCTTGGAAAGTTTCATTAGAGAAGTCTGCGGTCACTCTGATGGATTTGCCCCTGTAGGTCAACTGGCGCTTACTCCTGGCAGCTTGCAGAATCTTTTCTTTTGTCTTGACTTTGGACAGGTTCATCACAATGTGTCTGGGAGAAGGTCGGTTAGAGTTGAGGCGACCTGGGGTCCGATATCCCTCCGAAAGCAGTGTGTCAGAATCTTTGGTGATGTTTGGGAAATTTTCTTTTATAATATTCTCTAGTATGGCTTCCATTCCTCTGGGGCATTCTTCTTCCCCTTCTGGAATTCCTATAACTCGTATGTTGGAACGCTTCATAAAGTCCCATAATTCTGACAGTGAACGTTCTGTTTTCTCTCTATTCTTTTCTGCCTCTTTTACTATCTGAGTTATCTCAAAAACTTTGTCTTCTACCTCTGAAATTCTTTCTTCTGCATGGTCTAACCTGTTGCTGATACTTTCCATTGCATCTTTAAGTTCCCTGATTGACTGTTTCATTTCCTTCAGCTCTGCTATATCCTTTTTATATTCTTCATATCGTTCATCTCTGATTTGATTCTGTTTTTGGATTTCCTTTTGGTTATTTTCCACTTTATTAGCAGTTTCCTGCATTGTTTCCATCATTTCTTTCATTGTTTTCAACATGTGTATTCTAAATTCCCTTTCTGTCATTCCTAACATTTCTGCATAGGTGGAATCCTCTGCAGTAGCTACCTCATGGTCCCTTGGTGGGGTTGTTCTGGACTGGTTCTTCATGTTGCCTGGAGTTTTCTGCTGATTCTTCCTCATGAGTGATTTCTTTTATCTGTTTCCTTGCCCTAATTTTCCTTTCACTTCCTCTTGCTCTTTAAGTTCTTGTGCCTGTGGAAGTTGTGGGCGGGTTTAGACGGATTGAACACACGCAACCACTTGCCAGTTTTCCACTGTTTTAGTCCTCCTCTTGGGGTCCAGAAGTCTCTTGCTGACTCCCTGTATCCTCATAGGAGTGATGATAGGCAGTTCCCACCAGCCAGAGATGCCTGGAGTCGGTCTTAGTTTATTCTTTTTCTACTTTGTTGAGGTACAGAGTTAGGTTGTTTATTTAATTAATTTATTTTTGAGACAGAGCCTTAAGCTGTTGCCCTGGGTAGAGTGCTGGGGCATCACAGCTCGTAGCAACATCACAGCTCTAACTCCTGGGCTTAAGAGATTCTCTTGCCTCAGCCTCCCAAGTAGCTGGTACTATAGGTGCCTGCCAGAATGCCCAGCTATTTTTTTTTTTTTTTGGTTGTAGTTGTCATTGTTTGGCAGGCCTGGGCTGGATTCGAACCTACCAGCTCTGGTGTATGGGGCTGGTGGCTTAGCTACTTGACCCGAGTTAGGTTTATTTGAAGTTTTCCTTCTTAATGTAGCTGTTTGTTGCTACAAACTTCCCTCTTAGCATAGCTTTTGCTTTATCCTCTAAGGTTTGCTTCAATTAAGTGGTTCGTTTTTGTTTTCATTTGTCTCAAGATATTTTCTAATTTCTCTTTTGATTTCTTCCTCAATCTACTGGTTGTTTGACTCATTGGTTAAGAGTGTGTTGTTTAATTTGTACATATTTGTGAATTTTCTACTTGTTCTTCTGCTGATTTATAGTTTCGTTCTATCAATGTCAGAAAAGTTACTTGTTATGATTTCAATCTTCTTAAATTTGGTAAGAGTTCTTTTGTAACCTAATGTCCCATGTGGGCTTGAGAAGAATGGGTATTCTGCTGCAGTTGGGTAAGGTGTTTGGTGTGTCTATTAGGTCCATTTGGTCTTTAGTGTTGCTCAGATCTTCTGTTTCCTTACCAATCTTCTGTCTGGATGTTCTAACCATTATTGAAAGTGGGGTATTGAATTCCTCTACTATTGGGCGGTGCCTGTGCTCAGTGAGTAGGGCGCTGGCCCCATATACCAAGGGTGGTGGGTTCAAACCTGGCCCCAGTCAAACTGCAACAATAACAAAAAATAGCTGGCGTTGTGGCGGGTGCCTGTAGTCCCAGCTACTCGGGAGGCTGAGGCAAGATAATTGCCTAAGCCCAAGAGCAGCAAAGTGACACTTGGTCTCTAAAAAAAAAAAAAAGAAAAAAAAAAAAGAAAGAAATCTCCTACTATCATTGTTTTACTGTCTATTTTTCCACTCAGTTCTATCAGTGTTTGCTTTACACATTAGGGTGCTTTGATGCTAGGTATATATATATTTACAATAGCCATACTGTCCTGGTGAATTAGTTTTTTCTTCATTGTATGTATAATGTCTTTGTTTCGTGTGACTGTTCTTAAACTCTATTTTGCTTAATATAAGTATGGCTACTTCCACACGCTTTTCATTATCATTTTCATGAAATATATATATATATTTTCATTCCTTCCCTTTCAGCTCATGTTTGTCCTTAAATTTAGGTTAATCTCTTGTAGACAGCATATGGTTGGACCTTATGTTTTTAATTCATTCAGCTGCTCTACATCTTTTCATTGGGTAGTTTAATCCATTTTAAGTAACTATTCAGTTCTTTTTTATATTTTCCATTTCTTTATTGAAATTTTCATTTTGTTCATTCATATAATTTTTAGGATGATTCTTTTGAATTTTGTTTCAGGTAATTCACATAGCTCTGTCTTTTTAGGATTTGATTCTGGAGACTTATTTTATTATGGAGACTTATTTTATTCCTTTGATTAGGCCATTTCCCCCTGTTTCTTCGTATTCCTTGTAACTTTGTATTGGTATCCACACATTTGAAAAAATAGCCACCTCTCCCAGTCTTTTTAGGCATTGTACAAAAAAAGATTTTTACCAATCACTCTGGCTAGAGGTTTTGGGGGCTTTTCAAGCCTTTTCTGTGAAAGTGTCTTCTCTAGACTTCTGTGTTTAGATTCCTACTTAGAAGGATTTTCTTGTCTCCCTCCACCCCCAAGCTTATAATCTCTTGCTTCCTCTGTGTCTCTGCGGTACTGCAGGTCCTCTAAAGAAGTAGGACATCACTCAGTTCTCAGTGACCCCCAGGCATCTAAAGTATGCTGAATCGCATCAGTGCCCAGAGTCAGGCAAGAAAGAAATCAGCCCCTTGGGCAGCCTCCTAAAAAGCTGGAATGCCACATACATGTTCTACTCATCTTTTCCCCCTGAAGTGGTGGTAGGCAATCTGTATTTGCCTGTATCTACTAAACTACAGGTGTTTTGGAGCAACAGCACATTGCATATCTCTTTTGTTCCTAGTGACCCTCAGGCATCTAGAGTATGCCAGGTCATGTCAGTGATCTGAAAAGAGACATAGAAGTTCTTTGTGTAGCTCCCCTCAAAAGTCAGAAATATATATATATATATAATATATATAATATGTATATATACATTCATGAATATATATATGTATATATACATTCATGTATATATATATATATCATATATATATATATATATATATATATATATTCCAGTCTTCTCTGTCCTTCCTCAAGGAGAAGCCAAGAGCTAAGAGGTTCTTCCTGAACAATGATGTCCCTTTCCAATTCATATTAAAATTTAATCTGCAAGGGAATAGTTTTAAGGGGTGTGGACTAAAAAGTCCTGAGTTTGAAGGGGAAGCTTTTTTTGCCCTTCCAGGCTTTCTGCCTTATGAGGATACCTGGAAAGCACCATTTATGAGGAAGGGGCCTTCACTAGTACT
The DNA here is from genome assembly GCF_027406575.1 of Nycticebus coucang. Taxonomy (NCBI): domain Eukaryota; kingdom Metazoa; phylum Chordata; class Mammalia; order Primates; family Lorisidae; genus Nycticebus; species Nycticebus coucang. Next base: position 33,138,377 of record NC_069793.1, read on the forward strand.
GAATCTGCTGGTGCCTTGATCTTGGACTTCATAGCCTTCAGAACCCTAAGAAATAAATTTATACTATTTATGAGGTACCCAGTCTGTGGCACTTTGTTATAGCAGCACAACTCGACACATACCTCCTGAATGACTGCCAGTAGACTATGGGGAAAGAAGCATGGTGAGAAGGCACCATGAATTTTCCTATGTGGTTACAGTGGCTAACTTTGCACTTGCCTGAGGTACAGGAGCATCTTATTTGGTTTCTGGATTTCTCACAAAGGGAATTCATTCATGTGTTGTTGAATTGGTATCTACATGGGAGGAAAGAGGGTTTGGAGCTTTCTATTCCACCATCTTGCTGATGTCCAATACTAGACTTTCTTTTTTTTTTTTTTTTTTGGTTTTTGGCTGGGGCTGGGTTTGAACCCAGCACCTCCAGCATATGGGACCGGCACCCTACCCCTTGAGCCACAGGCGCCGCCCCTAGACTTTTCTTAAAAAGATAATCTCACTGATTAATGACTATTAAACAATGTGAGAATGAATAAATCTTAGCCAAACTAATAGTGCACTAGTCAATATGGGTGAAATATATGGAGGGAAGGTATAAGAAAACAAGTGTTTTTGGAAAGAGCCTTCGGTTAGGCTGGCTCACACACTCCCACTTTAAACCAATTTGGTAATTTTGGTAAGTGAACTGATTGTCTGATGAAAATGACTAGATGTCCAAGGATGGTAGTCAGTTTTTCAATTGCAGTAGTAAATGAGTCAATTCTTCAAACAGCTGAAGCACTTATGTATACAGGAAGTCCCAAAGCCTTCCCAGTAATACAGATCACCATGATAACCAAACAAAAAGGGGTGCAGAAGATTATAACCACAAAAAAACTCAAAAACAAATAAACAAAAATCCAAATTTTTTTTTGAGATTTAAAGTTTAATTTCTAGTAAACTGGTATTGATGTCTATTACTATTTTCACTAGACATTGTGCCACAGGTGACATTTTACATTTTCTTTCTAAAATTATTATTTATCTGTCATTTCATTTTATTTTTGCTACATCCCTGTGAGGTAGAGCCTGAGGAAATGGGCCCATCTATTTTATTGCTAACTTAGTACATAGATACTAATTGTAGAAACAATCTGTTCAGAGACTGTAGAGCTTTTGTACTGACTGTTAATATGGTGCAATACAGCCATTACCACTGACAGTAGAGCTACTTTGTAAAACATTTAAAAACATACTGCACTTATAACTTTCGTAGCCCTCATAAATGAACCACATTCTAAAATGAGCTAGAACTACATTTCGTTTTATTAGTTTAAAAACATTTGTTTTGGATATGATTTTCCTTTGAATTTTGGGATAATGAGACCCAAGCATAACTTGAGATTTTTTCCTCTAGGCGATCAAACTATTTTGTGCTTTAATATAAATAAATTATTCTTTAACTTATTTCTATCCATTAGGAAACAATTCACATAGAAAACCAAATGTGTCTTCCTAAGATTCATGGTATGATTTATTATGAGGTAAAGAGACCATATTGTACCCTTTCAATCTAACTTTAATTTTGGTTTCCAAACAATCTATATCTCTTTCAAGGTTAAAAGCACTAAAAGTACACATGAATGCTAAGGAAAATCTTAAAATTTCCTGAAATGCATTAGCCTTCTTATTTATATAACAAATATATTGTTTGTTTATGATGATCTACATCATTAATCTAGATAAATAAACGTAGAAGTGAAGGGAGTTGAGTTTGCCATGTTGTCCATTGCCCAGCAACCAATAGTTACAACTGTTTTGCAGCAGAACACTGAGGCAAAGACTCGGAGGTTTTGCAGCATATGCTTTTTTCTATATCTACACTGATTGAAGCAGGAAAGCCTAAGAATACACATTTACTACTGGTTAACAGGGCAAGTTTGGGGTATTTACATTTTATAAATTTTACTTCCCTAAAATGTTAATGTTTGTCACAATTTGGTAATGGATATACAGAAGCTTTGTGAAAGTATCAGTGTGTTTGAAATACTGAAGTTTTTGACAAAATCATAAATGCCCACTAATTTTTCACCTTTATTAATTCAATCCAATATTTATGAGCTTTGAAAAGATTATAAGAATTAATACATGCTTATAATAAATATAAAATAATGCAAATATATGTATAAAACAAAAACTAAAATTATCTTTCCTATTCTTATTTCCCTAGTTCCTTCCTCTGAAGTAAATACCCTTCCTTTTAACAGATTATATATTCCATTTTATTATTGAAAGTACTTTTAGGGTGAAGTTTAAAGTAACACAAACCTGATCACAGTAAAAAAAAAGTTTTCAAACAGATTTTTATCAATGATACATAAAAATATGTAATATGATAAAAATGATAAAGCCAAATCAAATTTTTTCTGTCAACCTAGTATTTGAACACTATTAATGATATGAAGCAAATAGGTTTTAAAAACCTGTATTTCCCATTATTCTATTGTTGGAGGTAAAGCTTATTTCTTTTATAAGCTTTTTATTGCAAGTAATATCATCATAGTAATAGTTCATGCTTGATTTAAAGTAAAAGGCACTATTAATTTTGAGATAGATAAGTTTCCTTAATTGGAAAAATATACTGTAGGTGTATGAATAAGATGCTACTTGCCATCTCAGCCAACAAATCCGCTGTTCAACAGATCTGCACATGGAGTATCTATTCTGAATGCTTGGTGCTATGCAGTGTTTGTGCTACCAAGAAGTTGAAGACATAGGCTCTTTCTGTCATCAACTTTCCCTGTGACCACGGTTAAGTCACTAAGTTTCTGAGTCTCTGTTTCTTTTTTATTTCAGTTGGAACTTACTAGTCTTTGACATTCTTTAGTGAATGCAATAAAAAGTGTAAAGATAAGATAGATATATTTACTATGTTCACTGATACTAATAATTGTGTGAAAGGAAGGGACCTCTCCAAGAATAAGAGTCAATGCAGTAGCCCCATAGAAGTCTGGAATAATACGCAAACAAAGGAAAAGTCTTTTTAACATTTCAATAATAGTAGTAATTTTACTTTTTATTCTTTAAGGAGGAATGGCTTATGAGAAAGAACTTGAGACCATTAGAGATAGCTCAGTGCCTGTAGCTCAGAGGTTAGGGTGCCGGGCACATACACCAGGGCTAGAGAGTTGCCGGTCTAGGCCTGCTAAACAACGACAACTACAACAACAAAAGTAACGGCTAGGCGTTGTGGTGGGAGCCTGTAGTCCCAGCTACTTGGAAAGCTAAGGCAAGAGAATCACTTGAGTCCAAGAGTTTGAGGTTGCTGTGAGCTGTGGTGCTACAGCACTCTACCAAGGGCAATATAATGAGACTCTGTCTCAAAAAAAAAAAAAAAAAAAAAGAATTTTTTCTAGAGTTTTTTTCTTGGAATGTTTTCTAAGATAACATTAAAGAAAGTTGGTTAAAAGGTATCCCTATGAGAACTGATATTTTTGTAATTTCTTTGTAAGTCGAAAATTAGTTCAAAATAAAGTTTTTAAAATGAAAAAAAAAACAACAAAAAAACATGAAACCCGATTCTCCCTAGTCCTCATTTGATTATAAACAAAGTAGCCTGAGCCAATAAATCATCTTTAAGGCTTAAATTTCTTTATGTATAAAATATAATTGATATATACCCTACTTAATACATTTTGGGTTAGCAGTCACAGTAACTTTCCTCTTTGCATTCTTTCAAATGAAAACTCTTACTTTATGTGTCATTACTTTAAAGTTAAAAAACACTCTAAAAACATGGCTTTTTTTCTTCTTAGCCCAAAGCTAAGGACGCAGATACTGATGTTTCTTAAGGTTATAGTATCAAAGGTTACCATCAAATTATGAAATTTGAGCTACTTGCTCTTGGTTTTTTGTTACTAAAGACATTACATTTTGAATATGAGACAAAGCCTAGTCTCAAAAGATACAGCACAAGCATAGAAAGTCCAAGAACTATTTTCTACTCAGAAGCAGAGTTCATTATAAATTATGTTTTTGCTTATTGTTTAGTAAAGAAAAATATAATATTAATGTGTAAATCAACACATCAGTCTATTCATATAACATGGTCCAGTGTTTCTCAAGGTGTGTTTTTTTTGAACTTTGATCCTATATGGTAGACGCTAGAAAAAAGAAGTTTCTATGATCAAATAACTGTGGAAAATGCTAAGTTAAATAGGTTTTATGTATATAAAATACGTATGTGTCTACTTTAGGATTTCTAAATTGTTAGATTACTACTTCTCTGGTCTCCTTTCCTCCACCCTCTTCTGTACCTTGTTTTAAGAGTCAACTTCCCTAAATTCTCCATTTTGTTAATTCTGTCCATGATAACCTCAGATCTGATGTTCCCAGCCTGATTCTCTGATCTTATCTCCTGGTTTTCCTCTATAAAAATGCTTACTTCCTGCTTGAAATATGTTGCCCAATTTCCCAAATCTAATTCTCTGTTCACCTTCTCCTTCTGGCTGAAATAAATCTTGTTTTTTTCAATCCTATCTATTTTGTCAAAGTCTATCTGACATACCATCCTCCTTTGTTAAGCATTCTTAGAATTTCAGCCTTTTTTTTTTTAAAGGGCAAGGGAACTAACACTTTTTTAATATTTTACTGTATGCCAAGAATTTCTTAAGGACTTTGTTCTGCATCAAAAAACCACTCTTTCTGTCAACTTATAAATGTCATAGCATGGGGAAGAGTATTTTTGTTGTTGCTTGACAAGGTGGTCCCATCCATGACAACAATAGGGACTAAGTAAAGCCTAAAGAAAGGCTTCAACATTGGGCTCCACCCACCAAGTGTAGTAGTGGTAAATCCTTTACCACAGTCATCACCTGAATCTCTATGTAAGAAATTTGGGCATGAGAGTACAAAGTAATGGGGTCACTAGTTTTATGAGATGTACAGTACTTGTGGTGAAGGTTCTGTTCTGCAAAGCTGATTTCAAAAGCGCTGGTGGGGCTCCAACAACTAACTATGCCTGCAAGACGAAAAGACTGGCCTTCCATTCACACCAGACTTCTCTTTAGGTAGAGAACATCCCCATCTGTCCCTGTGTCTGACAAGCAAGGCAGAGAGAAGTAGAGAAAACAGTGGGGCAGAGAGAAGGGGCAGTGGTGAAGCAGCTTGCATTTCCACAGTTTGACCTTGCATTTCCACAGTAAGGATATCGGAAATTTCTGTGGGACAAGTAGAGTGAAGTGCACTGGGGTCATTTTGCCAATGTTCTATCCAAGACAATGACCTGCTTGGCAAGGGAACCCATCAGCAGTAGGAGGCACAGCACTATGGGCAGGAGAGGTGGAATAATTGATGTACTCTGACATCAAGAACCAGTATAGTACAGAGGCCCTGCATGGCCTTTGAAAGCCCCTGTGAGGGCCAGCATTTGGATACCCGCCTCAGAGGTAGTCAGGGAAGTGGTCATAATCAACAGAGGATTCTTAAGAGAGGTCAGCTGTGTAAAGACACATGTACATGCCCTAGGTCTTGCAAAGAGGAGGGAGAACCACAATCTTCAGAACCAGACTTTGCTCTCCAATCAATCCCTTTAACATCTCAAATTGTGAGGACCTTAGTTCAAGTCTGCATTGAGTAAATAGCAGATGAGATTTTAAATTGCATTTGAAATAAAGTTTTAAACAATACTGAATTTTAATAAACAAGTGACCCTAAAGCTGGAGAATATGGCAACAATCTACTTAAAGGACAAGAAACAATTGACAAAGCACATTTGAAAGTCACCACGAGAGCAAATAAAATTGTTTTATGTGTAGACCTCATGAATAGAGATTAATCAATAAACTGGTTAAACATGTTAGCCTTGGCTCTTATTTCATGCTTTTGTATGGTGACATACAATACTCTGGAGCAGTGGAAGCATCCCTGCTCTGGAATGAAAGAAAGTTTGTGGAAGAAGTCAGGAACGGCCTCTGGCCTGGTCTTACAAATCCACAGATAAAGTTAATGAAAGTTATTAGGATATACCTTGTTGGTGATTTGAAGGCACAGGTGTTAAGGAATTATAATGCATATTATCTTTGAAATCTCTTATTTTGGAGAGACAGCTTAGATAACTTGAGCTGGAATTCCCTCCATTATAATCAGTCAAGATTTTATTATAGTAGTTTTAATCATAATAGTGATTTTATAATTGTGCTTAAAATGAAATAGCTATAGTCAACATTAGTGTTTACACTCAAAAAACATGAAATCACCTTTAATAAAGGAGATGAAAAGAAAATAAGGTCAGCAATAAGGAAGACGTTAGGTGACACCACGTTTCTCCCCATACTCTTTCTCTTCCCAGCCCTGCTTTTTTAAGAAGGAGCCTAAGCATGCACCAGGAATATAACAGAGGCGCCTGGTAATTTCCTTTCCACTTCCTTGCCCAGGACAAAGTGATCTGAAGACCTGCAGTCATTAAATTAATTAGCTGCATAACCTTGGGCAGGGCAATGTGGGGGTGGGTATGAGGTGGAATAGGCCTACAAACACCCAGTGCTTGGGGTTTAGTGCTTGGTGATTGCTGTCTTGAAATTCTTTTTTTTTTTTCATTTAATATACATTTATTTATATTTTAAAAAGAAATTTATTTGAGCGAAATATAAAAACACGACAGAAGCCTCCACAGGTCACTTTATACAATAAAACAAGAATCACATTCATATTTTTGTGAGCATAAGCACTCCAGTATACTTACGACAATGGACACGTGGCTGTAACAGTTACGAGCAGATGAACCATATTCATAAAGAGGTCAAAAAGGGAAACGTATAAACACATACCACTGCTTGGTAACTGCCCACCCAGCTTTTTTTTTTATTGTTAAATCATAGCTGTGTACATTAGTGCAATCAAGGGATACAATGTGCTGGTTTCATATACAATCTGGAATATTCTCATCAAACTGTTCAACGTAGCCTTCATGGCATTTTCTTAGTTATTGTATGTAGACATTTGTATTCTGCCTTTAGTAAGTTTCGCCTGTACCCATTCTAAGATGCACCGTAGGTGTGGCCCCACCCATTACCACCCTCCTTCCACCCTCCCCTCCCCCCCTCCCTTCCCCTTTCCTCATAGTCTTGTGCTATAGTTGGGTTATAGTCTTCATGTGAAAGCTATAATTTAGCTTCATAGTATGACTGAGTACATTGGATACATTTTCTTCCAGAGATACTTTGAGATACTTTGCTAAGAAGAATATGTTCCAGCTCCATCCATGTAAACATGAAAGAGGTAAAGTCTCCATCTTTCTTTAAGGCTGCATAATATTCCATGGTATACATGTACCACAATTTGCTAGTCCATTCGTGGGTCAATGGGCACTTGGGCTTCTTCCATGACTTAGCAATTATGAATTGGGCTGCAATAAACATTCTGGTACAGATGTCTTTATTATATTGTGATTTTTGGTTTTCTGGGTATATACCTAGTAAAGGAATTATAGGATCGAATGGCAGGTCTATTTTTAGGTCTCTAAGTATTCTCCAAACGTCCTTCCAGAAGGAACGTATTAGTGTGCATTCCCACCAGCAGTGTAGAAGTGTGCCCTTTTTTCCACATCCATGCCAACATCTCTGGTTTTGGGATTTTGTTATGTGGGCTACTCTTACTGGGGTTAGGTGATATCTCAAAGTAGTTTTGATTTGCATTTCTCTGATGATTAAGGATGATGAGCTTTTCTTCATGTGTTTGTAGATCGTGTGTCTGTCTTCTTTAGAGAAGTTTCTCTTCAAGTCCCTTGCCCACCCCGAGATGGGATCACTTGTTCTTTTCTTGCTAATATGTTTGAGTTCTCTGTGGATTCTGGTTGTTAGACCTTTATTGGAGGTATAACCTGCAAATATTTTCTCCCATTCTGAGGGCTGTCTGCTTGCTTTACTTACTATGTTCTTGGCTGTGCAGAAGCTTTTTAGTTTGATCAGGTCCCAGTAGTGTATTTTTGATACTGCTTCAATTGCCTGGGGAGTCCCCCTCATAAAATATTCACCCAGGCCGATTCCTTCAAAAGTTTTCCCTGCACTGTCTTGAAATTCTTGATCACTTTGTCTTTGATTTTGTGTTTTATAAGTGAGGTCTGATGGACAGTGGAGTTTGTGTGGGGCAGAGAGAGTTAAGGAGTTTGGCTAATATGCAGTCCCTGTCTCCTGGCCCCTAGGATGGGTACTCTGCTGTCTGCTCTGCCATACCCTGGTGCTTCAGCCCCACAGGACTCCCAGTCTCTACCTTCCCTTTTCACTTACTGTCATCATTTTCTGTACCCATTTAGGACCTGGATAAGAGTGTAGGAAGGGTCAGGGTTGACCCATGGCCTCTTGAAGTAGGGCATGGATGCAGCTGTCCTGGCTAGGGCATTTGGTGGGTGACTGGGCATAGGCAAGCTTCTTGCTTACCTTCCATCCAGTTATCTACCACATTCCAGCATGGAGATTACAATACCCATCCAGAGTGGGCTGGGGCAGTGGGACCGTGGGAAGGAGTGTTGCCTGGCTTGTTCTCTCCACTTCTGGTGTGAGCACACCCCACCAGCCCTATAGCTGTGAAGTGGAAAAACCTGGCACCTGATGGGCCACTTGCACCCTAAGTCACAGATGAGACCCTCAGGGGCCTGTGAAGTCTTTGTTTTGAGAATATTCCTGTGCCTGAAGCAGCAAGACCTTAATTAAAGAGATGATGACACCAAGGAAAGGAAGAAAAGGAAAGCTTCATATTACAGTACCTTCGATGGCAGGTTTTCTGGTTTTGGAACAAGAGGACCCATATTTTCATTATCACAGGCCCTGCAAAGTATGTAAACAACAAGCCTGCAAGGCTTTTACAATAGGCAATTTACTGGACATTGTCACTGAGAAGTCACAGATCATTATTACACTACCTGAATATAGCCCACGACAATTGTTAACATCATATATGAATTGTAAAATGCGTAACTCTTAATTTGAAAAGCTCATACTAGGTTAATATTTCCAAAATTACCACTCACTTCAATCTATGTAGCGGAAATCAAGTACTACTTGTTTCTTCCTGAATTCTCAAGTCTTAATCATTAGTGCTTTGGACAAAAGAATGAACATTGAAAACTGACAGCAATAACAAAAATAATATATCAAATGTTTCCGGTGGGAGGTTTTCTCTCATGTCCTGTGGCTAAGTTAGATAGGCGGGTGGTTTCTTTTTTTTTTTTTTTTTTTTTGAGACAGTCTCATTTTGTCGCTCTCAGTAGAATGCCGTGGTGTCACAGCTCACAGCAACCTCCAGCTCTTGGACTTAGGCAATTCTCATGCCTCAGCCTCCTGAGTAGTTGGGAACACAGGTGTCCTCTACAACACCTGGCTATTTATTTTTTTTGTTGCAGTTTGGCCGGGGTGGGTTCGAACCTGCCACCCTATATACATGGGGCTGGTGCCCTACTCACTAAGCCACAGGCGTTGCCCAGTGGGTGTGCTTTTATCTGGGGGAACATTTCAGTTATTTAACTATTTGAAATACTATATATGTTTATATCATGAGAATAATATAAATTACAGTTAAATTATAATTTCCACCCACAACTTGGATCAATTTTTTCTACTACAAATATTGTGGAACCTGCTGGCAATGTGGCTATTCATCAGGCTGCTATGGTTATATATAATAGAAGTGAGGAAGGCAGTGGAGCGGGCCATGGTAGCAGTCAGGGAGTAAGTTTTAAAAGTGAATTCTTTAGCTTTAGACTAGGTCACAAGTGATTGCCAATTATTTAAATTATTAAAAATGAAAGATCAAGCCTGATAAAAGCACTTAAAAAACAAAATCAATAGTACCCATACAGTCTACAAATTATACAGATTTTAAATTTGGTCAACATTTTGGATTTTTTTGCTTTAACATGATTCTTCTTAGAAATGATTTGCTCATTAATATTTTCTGATTGATTAATGTCCCTAGGGTCCTGCCAAATTTGAATCTGCTATCCCCCAAATTCCCTACAAGACTTGCCACTGGTTCAAAAGTATGCTGAATGAAAGAAGGCAAGTCCAGATTCCAGCTGAGTAGTCAGGAAGCATCATCATGGGTTGAATAGAAAATCAGGAGTTGAATACACAGTTTTAGAAAACAGATTTTTTTTTTTTAAATGCCAAGAGAGTTAAAAATTCTAACAACTAAAAGCAGTGTTGTGATACGGTACTAATAACATCTGTGGCTAGATTCTATGTCATAGTCCATTATCTTATAAATTTCTGTTTGTTTTAATGGCAACAGGTTAATAGCCACAAGGAAAATCAAGAACACCAAAATGAAAAGGAACCTATTGGCATAAAGCATCTTGGCACTGGACTAGGTTTACACACACTGACATGTCAAAAGCCTTGAAACAGAAACTTCAGAACCTCCTCATGAATGCTGAAGGCAGCTCATTGACTTCACAGTAGCTCAGAAGTACATCTTTCCAGGGATGGCATTCAACAAAATCAACAAAACTGGGAAATAAAGCCTGGATATGTACTTGGCAGGGAAAGCCTCAAAGCAGAACAAATATAAGTCAGCTTTCAAAGCTGCCAAGTTTCAGATAAGAAACTAAGACTTTAAATACAAAATAGGGAATAACACACATTTTGAATAGTTATTTTGACTGATGGGGCAGTGTAAGCCTTGAGCATTAGCCCATGATCACAAACTTCCCTGGCCTGGCTGCCCAGGCTGGGCAAGAGAGCAAAGGGAACATGATTTCATTCCATCTGGTCCTTGGCACTTATCTTCTTTTTTGCTTTATCTTACAGTGTGAGTCTGCTCATGCCCTTGTGTCCTCTCCAACTTTTCTTCCTAGCTATGCTGCATAAGCTTCTTAAAAACAAAACAATTCTGCACAGTATGTTACACTTAGTACCAAGCATTGGCGGACAGTTAAGATGGGTATTTTAAATATTCAGTCCTGTTAAGTAACCTCAGTTGATTAGTTAGCACCTCCTTCAGTTAAGATATACATTTTGCCAGAGGACTTAAAAAATTCTATTTTTTAAGTAAATAGTAAAAAAGTTTTACTATTCTTTACCAACTATTCCTTTGCTTAGCAACTGAAAAAGAATGCCATTCCTTTTATCTTTTTCTTCTTCTGTTTTTTTTTTTTTTGGTCCAACTATAGTACAAGGGTTGCAGGAGTGTATGCCTGCATCAACTGGTTACCACTTTAGTACAATTTAAGCAAAACAATTTGAAAAAGTGCCAAACTATTTTGGGATTGGGCAGACAACAGTGACCCTTCATGATTCCATGAATAATGTAAATAGGGAACATATTGCTGAGGTCAAAGAAAAGAAAAAAATTAAAAGTAATTCAGAAGAAGAGGTATAAGATTTTAGGAGAGCAAATAGCACTCAAAATGGAGATCTTGTGATCTATTTACACACTGGGTTTAGCGTTTTCGTTTTTCCAATGGCAAAATATATTAATTATAATTATTTGTCTCAAAGGTTTCTGTAGTCATAGAACTACGGTGAAGGTTTTTTTTTTTTTTTTTGTAGAGACAGAGTCTCACTTTGCTGACCTTGGTAGAGTACTGTCGTGTCACAGCTCACAGCAACCTCCAGCTCTCGGGCTTAGGCGATTCTCTTGCCTCAGCCTCTCAAGTAGCTGGGACTACAGGTGCCTGCCACAATGCCCGGCTATTTTTTGTTGCAGTTTGGCTGGGGCCGGGTTTGAACGGGCCACCCTTGATATGGGGCCGGCGCCCTGCTCACTGAGCCACAGGCACCGCCCCTATGGTGAAGTTTTGTGCCTAACCTTTCTGTCTGCTTTCTCTTCTCTATTACCAGGTAATTGTCCAATTATTTGACTCAAAATTGGTGACGTAGTAATCAATATGACGTAACTTCATCAAAACCATATCAGAATTTTTAACAAAAAACACTACTTGAGAAAAAAAAACTTTTTTCTTTTTTGAGAAAGTCTCACTGTGCAGCTTAGGCTAGAGAGCCACAGCATCAGCCTGGCTCATAGGAACCTCAAACTCCTGGGGTTACGCACTTCTCCCGCCTCAGCCTTCTGAGTAGCTAGCACTAAAGGTGCTTACTATGACACATGGCTAATTTTTCTCTTTTTAGTAGAGATGGGGTATGGCTCTTACTCAGGCTGGTCTTGAACTCCTGAGCTCAAGGGATCCTCCCATCTCAGCCTCCCAGAGTGCTAGGATTACAGGTATGGGCCACCATTCCTAGCCAAAACTTTTTTTGTTTAAAGACCATTCTAGTTGATTTAAAGACTACACTAGTTGATTGTGTAATAGTGTCTCATGATTCTCCCCAACATTTTATTGTGCAAAATTCCAAACATATAAAAAGTTGAGTTTTTTCTAAGAGAATACACATATATACATCACCTATATTATAAAATTAACCATTTTCTAAATTTGCTTTATCGTCTTTCTAAACATCTATCCATCCATCAATCTAACTTTTAGTAAATTTCAAAGTGAATTGCAGACATCAATACACTTTACCTCTAACCACTTTAGCATGCTTAGCATTAGTAAGAATTCAATATGTGCTCACAGTTCTCTAAGAAAAAAAGTTTATTGGCACATAATTCACACACCACAGAATTCACCCTATGGTTCTTTTTTTTTTGGAGACAGAGTCTTAACTATGTCGCCCTCAGTAGAGTGCTATAGTGTCACAGCTCACAGCAACCTCAAACTCTTGGGCATAAGTGATTCTCTTGCCTCAGTCTCCTGAGTAGCTGGGACTACTGGTGCCTGCCACAACGCCTGGCTATTTTTTTGTTGCAGTTGTCATTGTTGTTTTAGCAGGCCTGGGCGGGGCTCGAACTTACCAGCTTCAGTGTATGAGGCTAGGGCCCTACTCCCTGAGCTATAGGCGCCGAGCCCACCCTATGGTTCTTTTTTACATCAAAACTTATAGTGGCGCAGCATAGAACATCATTTTCCTGCTATATTATATGTGCTAGACAACATTTGTGCCTTTCAGATCTTCTGTTGACAAATGCATAGAGCTACAAGTTTCTGAAAAAATCAAAATTTAATTTTGAAAGGACCACAAACCCTTCCCCCAACCCAAATAAAAAAAAATTCCATTATTAGAATAACAGATAACATAACTATAAATCTCAGCTTTAAATCTGGGTCATTAAGACAAATGATGGTTCATCTATAATCATTTCATAAAAACTGTGCCATTACAGAACACAGGTCCAAATACTTTACACGGCACAGTTTTATATCAATTTGCACATGTAGATTGTTAACTATACAGCATCACCCACTGCACCACGCTCTTGCACATTGTGACTTCGCTATTCTACCATTATGTGGTGGGGTTTAATTTTCCCCTTGAATCTGGGTGGGCTTGTGATTATTCCAGTCAAGACAGTATGGCAGATGTGATAGCTCAGTATGACCTTTTGGAGACCTAAGCTGCCAGCCAAGTGGTTGAATCACCCTGTAAGAGCGCACCATGCTCTGAGGAAGTCCAGGCCACATGGAAAGGCTATACACAGGTACTCCAGAGAACCGCTCCAGCTGGGGTCCACATTGATGGCTAGCGCTAACCATTAGATTTGTGTGTGTGACAATGTTTCCAGTTGATTCCAACCTTCAGCCATCAAATTTTCCAGCTGACGACCAAGGTTCATGGAACAGTACATCCAAGGAGCATGCCTGCTGTGCCCTATTCCAATTCCTAATCCACAGAAGCCTTGAATGTAATAGAATGATTGTTTTAGGTCGCTATGTTTTGGGGTGATTTGATACACAGCAACAATAACCACAACAGCCTTGCTCTACCCTCTACTGTTCAAAAGAAACTAAATATCATCCTGCTTTTAAAAGAAATATGTAGCTGTTCTTTGGTAGATATATCTGCACATAGAAAATATCTCACAAGATGACACCTCAGATAGTTAAGTTCTATATTCAAGTACATACAAATTTTTATAAAGTACTGCTCTGAGAATTTCATATTTGTCAGTTCCAGCAACTAGTTGGATAGTAATGTTAGTTACCTATATTAGGGAATGAATATAGCATACACAAACGTGGCCAAAAAAGCCATGTTGGTTGATTGTAAGTTCAATGTCAGTCAACTATGGAGGTGGTTATCAAGTGGTTATCAAAAAAACTAACGTATTCCCAGGCCCATAATTATTAAAAGCACCATCCTACTGCTATCCTCTGTTGGATATCCACCCTTTTTCAGAGTAATGCTTTTAAATATATAAAATGAGATACACTAGATCACAAAGAAAACAAGCTGCATTGATGTGATTTCCATTGATGATGAAGCCATAGTTATTGTTAATGCTATTATTGTTTGTTGACTATATTTTTAACTAAGAAAAAGCTAATTTCGGTGGGATGCTAGTGAAAATAAACATGCACAATTCCCTTCTACCCAAGCCCCTGGAACTCTTAAGTTCTATCCACAGACCTCTTCTCAAATCTCTTCAGTTCCCTCATTTATCTATGATTCCATGGGCCATGGCACTTTCGGCCTTATTCACTATTTTTTTTTTTGGCTGCTGCCTACTTCACAAGTTGGGGAGAAAGTTTAAAATAAAAGATGCATGAAACTCCTGGTCTGGGCAATTTCTTTTTTTTTTTTTTTTTTGTAGAGACAGAGTCTCACCTTATCGCCCTCGGTAGAGTGCTGTGGCATCACACAGCTCACAGGAACCTCCAAATCCTTGGGCTTAGGTGATTCTCTTGACTCAGCCTCCCAAGTAGCTGGGACTACAAGCGCCCGCCACAATGCCCGGGTATTTTTTGGTTGCAGTTTGGCCGGGGCTGGGTTTGAACCCGCCACCCTTGGCATATGGGGCCAGCGCCCTACCCGCTGAGCCACAGGCACCGCCCTGGGCAATTTCTTATATTCAAAACTGTTCATCAGTTGATAAAATCGTATCCACTTTTTCAGGCCTAGTTTAAGTTCTGTTTTCTCTGGTAAGGTGATATAGGCCATAATGATTTATCCTTTCTCTGAATTCTTACTGCACTTACAATCAGTATACTCTCATTTTACCACTTAGTCTCTACTTCATCCATCCTCAGTTTTTTTTTCCCGCAGTTTTTGGCCGGGGCCGGGTCTGAACCTGCCACCTCCGGTATATGGGGCTGGTGCCCTACTCCTTGAGCCACAGGTGCTGTCCCCATCATCAGTTTTGTTTTCACACCTAGCCAGGGAGGTGAAGGTGTTTGCTATTTTGTATATTGCTGGGTATATCACAGGCACTTGATATATCCTTATATAATACTCCTTGCTCATCCTATTGGTAAGGTTGTTCAGCTGTGCAAATCACCTATGTATCTATGGGAAACCGAGGGCACATTTATTCTTTTTGTAGGTGATTATCACTGTCACCCATAATGGATCACTGATGATGGGCTAGATATGGTACAGCCTTGATACTAATAACAACACTTACGTGGAACTTACTATGTTCCAGACACTCTTCTAAGCGCTTTGCATATTCATTTAACTTTTTCTCAGCCTCATGATGAAGGTACTATATTTATACCCATTTTATAAACAAGGAAACAGAGGCACATATTAGTTATGAGATGGGATTTGAAAGCAGACATTCTTTTCCAGAGCCAACATACTTAACCACCATACTGTACTGCTGTTCACGATATTCATAAATAATTACTTTTATATATCTGCAACTGTACATGAAATCATTGGTCTGGCAATTAGCTTTTCTTCTCCTGAGCTCCCATAGCCCTTGACTGTGTAATCATTAACTCAGTCCTCATACTGTTTGATTTTATTACAATAACAGCAGCTATCATTTACTGAGTGCTTGCTATGTGCCAGATCCTAGGCTAAGTGATATAATGTATAGCTAATCTTTGTAATGACCCAAAGAAGCAGGAGAGGAAACCTGTATATAAGTAGTAAAAGACTAAGCATTAAAGAGCAACATTTCTAACCCAAAGCTGTCTGACTTCAAAATCCATGCTTCAAAACACTCTGATAAACTACTTCCCTGTGTGTTCTCCCTTATTTCTATAGCAAGATTATAAATTCCTTAAAGGTAGAAATTATGTCTCATACTTGCTCACTGATTCCATGATACTTTGAATGCCTTGATCCTCATCAATACTGAAAAAATGTTTCTTAATTGATGCATAGACACAACTGACATTTCACAGAATTCTGTACACATTGCTCATTGTCTTTTGGGAAGTTAACTTAAACTTTTCCAGCTTCAATATCCTTATCATTAAAAGGAAAATATAGCTAATTCTAGGAGTGTTTAAAGATTAAAAAGTAATAATATCTGTATTTATTATATGTACATTATGCCTGCCATGTAGTAAGTAATCAATTAATGCTAGCTTCTTAGTCTCTTTGAAACAATTTTTTTTGGCCATGTCTACAATGCCTAATGTTAGAATATAATTTTGTAAAAATATTTAAATTTTGTTACGTAATTGTTGTGACTTGTAATATTTAGTTTGATTTCTCTTTCTTCTTTTTTCTCAAATTCAGCAAAAATAATAACTTTAAATCTGAGAAAGAATTTCCATTTGAGCCAACAAAGTAGTTTCGTCTCTATGGTCTAGAGTAGTTACTGACAAGCAAATATGAAAGAAATGTGTGGTAGGTAGAATAATAGTCCCCAAAGATGTCCACATCATAATCCTTAGAACCTATAATATGATACCCTATGTGGCAAAGAAGAATTAAGGTTAAAGACAAAATTAAGGTTGCTAATTGGTTGAGGATAAAATACTGCATACCAAATGTTGCCCCTACATACAGCATAAAAAATTTTACAAAATATTTATAAAACATGTTGGCTAATTCTTTGTAAAATTTTGTAATGAATAGTTTGTAAATAAAGGTATATTTAACTTGAATTCCCCATTTTCTCCATGGATAGAGACGTTAGAGGTGACTTTTGGGTCACCCTGTAGTGAGATTATCTTGGTTTATATAATTGGCCCAAAGTAATCATAAGGGTCCTTAAAGTAAAAGGGAGAGGCAGGAGAGTGAACCAGAGCAATGGAAACATGAGAAGGATTCAGCCCAAAATTACTGGCCCTTTATCTGTAAAGCATTCTTTGAATTTCTAGGGTTCTTCTTCCCACTGTAAGGTTACTTGAGTTGGTTTGCCTCTATAAGTTATATCCCTTCTGGGCGAAGAAATAAAACATATATACTATGCTCAAAAGGTTATGGCCTTATCCAACATAATAGTAGATTTCTATAAACTAGTGCATATTATTCAAGGTAAAACATTAACTGTTGCTCAATAAAGAGAAACACAAATAATTCAACTCACTGGTTAATTATATAATTTTTGTACTTTGAAATCGTTACTTCAATGTTATTGATTCAGGATTCCTTGTTAGCATATTTCTGGCAAGAAATAATTGAAGTAGAAGCTTTTCATCAACATTTAATGAAGAAAAAGTTAGAATCAACAGTAAAACTTACTACTGCTAGTTTATACCATAAAGTATTAACAACACAAAATGTTAATTAATTTCTAATTCTCTATTCTATTATTTAGATTTCATGAAGGTTGATTGGACTTGATCCATCATTTTACGGAAAATTAATTATTTCAAATACATGCACCACTTTATGCAACCTGCCTGATTTGCATTGAGGAAAATTCAGCAGAAGTAATTGAGGCACAAGCAAATACTGGCACTGACTGAACTCAATTTTCATTCCAAATTTCTGCAAAATCCCAAGGCACAACAATATCAGATGCAAGGGGGAAAACAAACAAAAGCAATGTGAAAAGGGAACATGAAGGGAGAATATTACAAGAATCAGAGAACAAAGGGATTGCAAAACTATTTTAGTGCCATAGATGAGCAGTGAGGGCTTCATTCAGGCAAGGTGGAATAAGATATCATATGGCATCCTGACAATTGATGTCTTCATTTAAATGTAAGAATTTACATTCTAATTAGAAAGAATTTACATCTTAATCAGAGGCAGCTGTATTATCTTGTTACTGTTTTTTTCAAAGGTAATGAACTAAAGTACTGCTGTGCTTTTTCAACCAGAAACTAAATAGACAGCATCCAGTGTTATTTTATAGCTTACCTGCTGTAAGCTGTTATTAATATTTTCAAAGATTAAATTCTAACTAAAGTCTTTTAAAAATGAAAATTGTATTGGACATCACTAGAATAGTATGACAAAGACATTTAAAGTATTTAAACAAATCCCTTTCTACCTTGTATTTTAAATGTACTTATTTATCAAGGTAATAGAAGCCTCTTATGATTTATTAATATAATATTGTTTTCATTTGGGAGGACGTAGGAAAGCTACTAAGGCAGATAT
Organism: Nycticebus coucang; assembly: GCF_027406575.1. NCBI lineage: Eukaryota > Metazoa > Chordata > Mammalia > Primates > Lorisidae > Nycticebus > Nycticebus coucang. Next base: position 33,156,697 of record NC_069793.1, read on the forward strand.
GTATTACACTCCAGCAAAACCTGGTTGCTCTCATACTAACATTTGGTTATTGAGATCATTTACTAAGTCCAAAACTTTATCTTATTTAGACCATCTAACTTAACACATTCTTCTTTCTTTCTATGATGGAAAGATAACATATGTAAAATAGAATATTTTGCTTGTATTTTATGCAATTTTGTTACTTCCATTTCAATAATAGTTAAAGATGTAATGCTTCACAAACATACACAATTCCAGTTGTGTCCAGGATTGCCACAGTTAGTGAAATAAAGGGAAATAATGCATTCTAATTTATACTCTCTATTCTAGGTTGTTCATAATGATGGTAACCAGACCTAGGTATTGGTAGTTGGTGGTATTGTTGCAACATGAAGCCTATCATTCATATGAGAATCAGCATGAGCTCACTGATCCATGGTTAGAAGAAATTGGGCTTGTACTAAAAGAAATCAAGTAGAGGAAAATTACAAGTGTTAATAAAAATACAAAATGCCACCTTTGTCCCTAGTACTATGCATCTTTGATTATTAATACTTATTTTCATCAGCTGCATCATTAATATGAAGCTGTAGTATAAGCCAGTTGATAATTTGCAGGTTTATGATTTAATTTATTACGCAATATATATATATATATTTTTACTAAAGTGAAAGGAAGAAAAATAAAAAAGGCTTAGGCTGTATCTATTAGTTTATTAAATTAATGACTAACACTGTCAATTTGGTCAAAATATTTAATAAATATATAGTCTAAAGTACATATTTATCTTTATTATCATTATGGCATTCTGGATCTATATATAAACAAAAAACAGCTCACATATAAATGTCCTATATTTCACCAAAAAAGTATAAAATAATAATCTCAGGTAGATTAAAAGGATGAAATTAACTCTAAGGTGGCCACTCTGATGACAAAGAGAGATAATTATTAGTTCACTGGTGCTTTTTCTTGCATTCCTACTAAGGACAACTTATACAGGAAATGATTCAGATGGGCCTGACTGAATTACTGGCTCTGAAAGATGGCTTTATATTGCTGTCAGAAACTGTCAGCCCACTTTTGAGATGTTTATTTGTCTATGGCTATTCTGATTTGTGTATGATTTGTTATGAGGGTAACTAACATTTACTACACAGTGCCTTCATTTCCAAAAGTGTCCCAAATGAGTTTTTGATTATCTCTAGGTTTTATGAAACTTGTTCACTTTTTCATGAACAATCTCTAAAAATAAAGTACATTTAGTTTTTTATATTGATATTTATGCATGGCTCAAGTGTAACATAAGAGACTTCAGTCAGTGTATACCAGAGCGTTACGTCCACCTTTACCAGTTTTCTACTTGGTCTCATGTTTACTGTAACCACAAATATTCATGCCCAATCTAAAAGAGCATAATATAATATATGACTCCGCTTGTTCTTTCTCTCGTTTCCCTTACCACTTTTGACTTGGATTGTCACAACTGTTTTCTAATTAGACTCCTTGCTCGTAGTTACCTCCCCATGTTTCTTCCTTCGTGGAACTGACAGTCTAATGTCGCGGGTTCTAGTTTCCTCTTTGATATAATAAGCTCTGTTAGTTCTATCATATAAAAAATATATGGATTCTAACATCAATTCTGTCACTCTTTTCTCATCTATAAAATGAGGATGTGTGAAAAGTTTGTCAATTAACTCTTTCCCCCTAAAATTCAATGACTCCATTCTTACTCATTGTGTCTACTCATTGTGTTTTAGTTATTTCACATCTATCAAACATATCATTCTTTCTACAACCCCAACTGAAAATGCATTCTTGCCTCTTTCTGCCCATCCAAATCCTCTTCAGTTTTCAATATCCATTTCGAATTTATGCTCTCCTCAATGCTACTCTAATCATGCTTGCAAATATAATTTCTCCTTTCCCTAATTCATATGTCTAAATATTTATTGGTGCCTACGGTGTATTAAGATACTACAGCAAGTGCTGGGGATGAAAGGAATGAATAAGAGAAACACGGCCCCTGTAATAAGAGTTTATAGTATAGTAGGGAAGACAGATGAGAAGCTGCTAACTAATAAAGATTAAAGATTGTGATTAACTGCAAGGAAGGAACAAATTGCTTGCTGAGGTAGTGACATATATACTGTTTATACAGTATAATCAGGGAAGGCTCGCTGTCCATAGCATTCTTGGTACCCAGTAATAATTAATAATTTAATCTCTCATTATCTTGAATTTGTATTTCATGTATCTTGGTTGTAAATACTACTTCCCAAATTAGATCTCAGTAACAATGATAACTATTGTTTTAGCTAATATAAACTAAGACTTAAAATTTTTGCCAGTTATTACATAGGCAATTCCTACATATTTCATCATTTAATTCTTAGAGGTATTTTTATTATTATCCCATTTTACTCAAGATGAGGAAATAGAACTTAGAATTAAACTAAGATACTTTCTTAAAGTCAGATAGTAAGCGGCAGACTTGGGCCTAAAATCTAAGTCTACAGGTACTTAAGTATGGTATATTAATTGCCATGACAAACTCCCATCTTGGAGACAGGAATCATTATTTTATGGGTTTTAGTATCATTATAGAGTAATAAACAGTTCTTTCTACAACCTGGGCACTTAATTAGTATCTGATAATGAATAACTGAACAAGTGAACCTTAGGTCTTTTAATAGGTATTACACTTCCCTAGAGCAGCTTTCCTACTCCTGCTCCTGTTTAAAAGTATTTCAAATCTAGTTTCTAACATGATTTATCATCACCTTGCTCCTAATTGGCATCACGTTGCATGCATATGCTTCCCTAGTCATGACCCTTGGTTCTGGGTAGACCAGTAATCCCTGTTTTGAGCTTATATTATTTCACTTAAACTATTTTGACTCAAGTATTGAAAATATTCAATGACAAGATGTGCAGAGCAGAATGTTGTCACACAGAAAACTGAATAAAATCAATTAATCAAAGATCTTCTTGCAGAGAGCTGGAGTTAGGTTTCAGATATTTTATAGTCCAAAAGGATGTGCTGATAAAAGTCTATATTTTAATTCATATGTAAAAGAAAAATGTGAGACATAAGTCTCATTTTTTATTTCCCATAAAAATCTGAATGTCAATCACAACTTCCCTATCGGTGGAAACTTTATGCAAATTCAAAAGAGCAGCTTGACCACCACCCTACATTGACCACCTCCTAAGTTGACATAATTTTCATAGATTGGACATGTACTACATGTATTCAATGGAAGTTCCTTATGTTGACCAGTCTGTTACAGTCCCTTTGGACGGTTAATTTATAGAGGTCATACTACATTTGATTCAGACTGTGCTTCAAATTATTGTTCAAATCTTCTTTCTCAGTGCTGGGTAAAACCAGCATCATCTATTAGGACATTTGTAGTGACATACTGGCTGAAATCAGAACTTAAAAGCACCAGTTCATAAATTTGTTGGCTCTCCCATCTTTACTGGCACTGATAGATAACATTTTGTCTTCCAGATCTGGCCAAATTATAGAAAATAAGTATATTATTTAAATCAAAAAGGTCCTTAGTTAAGGCAATGAGGTGTTATTATCGATAAAAATTTATCCTTTGATACTGATAATAGGAAATGTAGATAATATACTTGCTAACATTTTAAAATCTAAATCTAAATATCAGAGTCATATTTCATGGACTTATATGAAAACCATCTGAGATAAAATAGAACTCTTTGATGGCTTTGTTGTGGCTTAACAACAGAGAAAGAAATTTGCCAGAGTACAGTAAGAATAAGGAAAAAGAAAGAAATGAGTGAAAACATTTTTAAGTTGAAAAACATAAAAAATTAGAAAATAGATTAATAAATAGAATATAGAATATAACTACAGAGTTATAGGTTTACTAGTTTACATTGCTGATAGACATTCTTTAAAAATATAATTTGGCAGGGCATGGTGGCTTAAACCTGTAATCTCAGCAGTCTGGGTGGCTGAGGTGGGTTGCTTGCCTGAGCTCACGAGTTTGAGACCAGCCTGAGCAGAGCAAGACTGCATTTCTAAAAAAAAAAAAGCCAGGCATTGTGGCAGTTACCTGTAGTCACAGCTACTTTGGAGGCAGAGGCAAGGGGATCTCTTGAGCCCCAAGAGTTTGAGGTTGCTGTGAGCTATGATGCCATAGCACACTACTGAGGGTGACAAAGCAAGACTCTGTCTCAAAAAAAAAAAAAAAAAATACACACACACACACACACACACAATTTGATCCTAAGTAGGTACTGAATTCCCTAAAGGCAGAAAGAGAGTTACTCCCAGAAAACACCTAGTGACATTCTCCATGTGGGAGCACATCTTGTCCATTGTCTATAATCTACATAGGCAGATTAAGATAAACTACAGCAAAAAGAAATAGGCTGATACACGACCCATATTTATCTCAAATGCAAAGAGCTTAAAAGAACCATGAAACATTTAAATATTTAAGCACAAAAGATGGACGGAACTTACATCTAATAAAATACTTTTTATAAAACACATGGAAGAATAGCCTCGAATGGGTAAGATAGACTGTTAGGAAAACAATCAATTAGAAAACAGTATTACTATAAAACAAGCACCACTGAGTAGGGAACTGATGAACTGGAAGATAGAGCAAAGGGATTTCTCATGGACCAGCATGAGGAGGGAGAGTTGACCTGAGTGGAAATGGTGGGAAATGGAGAAATAAAGTGAAGAAACACAGAGAGACAAGGAAAGATAGGAGGTGAGAGATAGGACGGCGTCTGGAGGACTGATGCAGCTGATGTGGAAACAGCTTTATTTATACAGTATCTTAATAAGGTTACATAAATCTTAACACATGGGGTAGAGATCAACCTTAAAGAGGAAAAACTGTGCCTGCCGTTAACAAGAAAAGTATGCATGGGCTTCGTGACTTCTGGCAGGTGGAAAGGATGTTGTTAAGGAGGAGAAGTGGTTGAGGTGGCTCCCTGAGCATTTCCCAGGCCCTGCTGCCCACAGCCCACTCCCCAAAGGGATTTCTCCTGGATAAAAATCAAAAGTGAAAAGAAAATAAATACTAGGTAAGAGTTAAAAGATATGGACACTTGATCCGGAAACCCCAACACTGCAATGCAGAAGACAGCAGGAGGAAACAATCTGGAACTCAAAATGGGAATTCACTATGTTAAAAGACTGAAGGAGAAATTTCAGAGTAAAAAAAATACCTGACTAAGTGGTGTTATTCTAAGCCACTGAGTTTGTGGTGACTTGTTAGGGCAGCAATATCAAACTAATATAAACTTAGTCATGCATTATTTGTATGATTTAAAGAAAAAAAATCAACTATTCAAATACAAATGATCAATTCTTACCATATGACTTTCAAGGTCATCAGAAAATAATCTTTAAGTCATGTACTACTATATATTAAACAATAGAATGACTTGTGTTTTCAAATTATATGAACATATGTGAATTGCAGAATACATCATAAAATAATACACTGTTATGGAATAAAGGAGAGTAGTGTCATTAAAGTTTCCACACTTAAAGATATACAAAATATCTGTATGTATATCAAGTATTTACTGTGTATAGAAGTTTGTTTTTAATAGATTATAGCTGGTAAAAAGAAGCCTTTGACTAGTTGATATTTTTAGTTAAATATTATGGATATCAGACAATATGCCTACTAATATGAATTGTAAGGTTTATGTATTTCATGTATGTACTTACATGAAAATTATATATGTGATATTCAACATTATGTCTTACATGCATAGAAATGTATCACTCTGAAAATTTAATGTGTATTTAAAATTGCTATTTAAAGGCGGCGCCTGTGGCTCAATGAGTAGGGCATCGGACCCATATGCCGAGGGTGGTGGGTTCAAACCCAGCCCCGGCCAAACTGCAACAACAACAACAACAAAAAGAATAGCTGGGCGTTGTGGCGGGCACCTGTAGTCCCAGCTGCTCGGGAGACTGAGGCAAGAGAATCGTGTAAGCCCAAGAGTTAGAGGTTGCTGTGAGCCGTGTGATGCCACGGCACTCTACCCGAGGGCGGTACAGTGAGACTCTGTCTCTACAAAAAAAAAAAAAAAAAAATTGCTATTTAAGCATCCCAAAGATAATACACATTTCTTGTTGCTACAGAAATTAATAGTTTAAAATAAGACATTATCATCATTTTATTATTTAAGATAGGTAATACTTAGATTACCTTAGAATACCCTGTTTCCCCGAAAATAAGACATCCTCCGAAAATAAGACCTACTTACAGGAAAGATAGGACGTCCCCTGAAAATAAGACCTAGCACATCTTTGGGAGCATACCTTAAAATAAGACACTATCTTATTTTTGGGGAAACAGGGTAGTTATAGAGAAACTTTAATCTTTGTAATGTTTTTGAATAAATTATTAAAATGTCAAAATGAAAAGATACTGGGCCTGTTCAAGTTTACACATCGACAGTTTTTAAATCTGTGTTTTTCTCAATCCAAAATTCTTGACAGTAAAGCAACTAAATATAAGTACATGTATACGGCACTGTGGTTTCAATGTGTCCCCAAAATTTCATGTGTTGGAAACTTAATCCCCAAATTCATATGTTGATCATATTTGGATGTAGGGTCTTTGGGAGGTAATTAGGATTAGATAAGGTCATTTGGGTGGCATGTGTATGATCGGAATGGTGTGGTTTTTTTTCCTGAGACAGTCTCACTCTGTTGCCTAAGCTAGAGTGCCATGATGTTATAGCTCACAGCAACCTCCAACTCTTCGGCTCAAGTGATCCTCTTGCCTCAGCCTCCCAAATAACTGGGACTACAGGTGCCTGCCACAATGCCTCACTAATTTTTCTATTCTTTCTTGATCAGGCTGCTCTCAAACTCCTGAGCTCAAGCAATCCATTTGCCTTGGCCTTCGAGAGTTCTAGGATTACAGGTGTGAGCCATCGTGTCCGGCCAGGACTGGTGGTTTTCTGAGAAGAAAAGAGACTTGAGCTGGCATGCTCTTGCCCTCCTGCCAGATGGTACTCTGTACAATATTATGATGTAGCAAGGCCATCGTCAGCTGCTGGTGCCATGAGGTTAGACTACCCAGCCTCCCAAAATTGTTCTTCCACAAAAAATAGTCCAAGACATGACTTTCAAGGTCATCAGAAAATAATCTGTAAGTCACGTTCTACTATATATTAAACAATAGAATGACTAGTGTTTTCAAAAATATAAATTAGAATTTGTTTCAAGAAATAAAAATAGAAGTTTTATATCATCTATTTGAATTAACCATGAATGTTTTTTAGTAGTTGAGAAGTTTTTTTTCTTTTCAAACAGATATAAAATCCACAATGCAAGAACAGGACCTGAAATAATAAGAGATAATTTTCCTTGATGCATTTGTGATAAGACGATTGCACTGCAAGCTAAATGTATTTTTTTTTTTTAAATACTCTTACTATTGTAAGCAGAACAAATGCACAGATGGCATGGGCCATAAAAATATAATTAAGCTTTACCATATTGTTCCTATCAGACCTTAGAAGTGTGCTGAAGCTTTAGTTAGTGTGCTGAATATGTGAGTGCATGTAACACTTTTGAATTTTATCTTTTGGACATGTATATGAAAGCTGATGTGTTTCAAACTATTTCCATTTCCTTCCTAAACAATTTGAGAATGATTTTAGGAGAAAGCATATTAAGTAAAAGACAAAATAACTGCACTAACTCTTCTTTCTCAATCATAAAATACTTCGCTTTCCTTACTAAATATAATAATGTGAAATACTGGCACAGATTACTATCAGAGAAATCTCAGGCTTGGTCTCTGACAGCTTGATAACCACAACCAAGGTGCTAGGTGCCTTGAGAAGAGGTGAGGAGACCTTGTTTTGTGCCTTGAAGAGAAGAGACTGAGGATACAATAGATTGACGTTTCATTTTGCCTAGTTATTTTGCATTTCAGTAAAATGGTGACAATAACAGCAATTAGGTAACTGCCTCAAATCCTCTCACAAATGAAGCCAAGTATAGGTACAGGAATACTCACACTATGAAGAATACTGGTTAACATTTTTGTTTAATTATAGTTGCTTAAAACTAGCAGTCTCACGATGTATATAAACAAAGAGGATATCTAAATCTGAAAAAGTATCATGTTTATTCCAGGATCTCTGGGGAGAGCTGTATAATAAGGGCCGTTCCATGGAAATACCAGCATGTTACACATCAATATTCTTTTCTCTGTGCCCCTTGCCTAGCAAGCGTGTTGACTATGCCACTGGTGGAGGCTGGAAAGGTCCTAGGAGACTGAACACAGAGTCACAGGATCCTCTGCATGTATCATGTTTAACAAGTAAATAAAGCAAACAAAAAGACCGCAAGCAGTCACCATAAGACGGAACTTATATATGTAGTCCCCAAAAGACAACCAAAAATTGAAAGGAGCTTTAGTGTGTCTGCATTGCAATGTCTAATAAAAAGGGGCTTTAGTGTGTCTGCACTGCAATGTCTAATAAAAGTGCTAGTAGGTATAACTTTTTAAGGGCTCTTCACGTATTTCACTTTTATAAGTGCTTTACACAAATAGTCATTTTCCTAATAAAAATTTGAGTAAATACTTTAACATTAACAACTCCCTTTTAACAACCTTTTGAAATAGGCATCGTTATCCTTATTTTGTACTTAAGACTATGAAAGTTTAGGGATTTAACTACCTTATACAAGGTTATATACCTAAAAAAAGCTGGAATCAATTAAAAAACTTTCAGAAATTTTTTATACCCAGTATATAACATATGTTAAGTGAAAGAAGAGTGAGTATATGTTAAGGTTAAAGGGTAAAGATAAATGCTAGCTAATGTCTATGACAAGGAAGAATCAGCTGCATATGAATCTTTTTTTTTTTGATTTTTTTTTTTATTAAATCATAACTGTATACAATGATATGATTATGGGGCATCATACACTCACTTCATAAGCCATTTGACACATTTTTATCATAGTGGTTAACATAGCCTTTCCGGTGTTATCTCAGTTACTGTGCCAAAACATTTACATTCTACATTTACCAAGTTTCGCAAATACCCCTGTAATATGCACCACAGGTGTGATCCCTCCGATTCCCCTCCCTCTACCCACCCCCCCCTTTCCCACTTCCCCCTATTGTTAAGTTGTAGCTGGGTTATAGCTTTCATGTGAGAGTCCCAAATTAGTCTCATAGTAGGGCTGTGTACATTGGGTATTTTTTCTTCCATTCTTGGGATACTTAAGAAGAATATGTTCCAGCTCCATCCATGTAAACATGAAAGAGGTAAAGTCTCCATCTTTCTTTAAGGAACACTTCTGCACTGCTGGTGGGAATGCAAATTAATACATTCCTTTTGGAAAGATATATGGAGAACACTCAGAGATCTAAAAATAGATCTGCCATTCAATCCTGTAATCCCTCTGCTGGGCATACACCCAGAAGACCAAAAATCACAACATAACAAAGATATTTGTACCAGAATGTTTATTGCAGCCCAATTCATAATAGCTAAGTCATGGAAAAAGCCCAAGTGCCCATCGATCCACGAGTGGATTAATAAATTGTGGTATATGTATACCATGGAATACTATACAGCTGCATATGAATCTATGAATAGATTTTAAATATATATGTAGTGGTGAAATTGCACTTAACTCTTTTTAAATGTACAAGTCAGTGGCATCAGCTACATTCACATGTTGTGCAACTATCTCCACTGCCCATCTCCAGAACTTTTTCATCATCCCACATTGACACTGTATACTCATTAAATAATAAATACAAATTTTCTCTCCAATATATATTTTAATTCAAGCCTAGTTATTTAATTAAAATCTCAAAATGTAAGTTGTGCTTAAAGCTTTTCTGCCCCAACATGTATAAACATATACAATTATAGGATACTAAAAAGTTCTTTTTTGGAAATGCAACTTTATTTAATAAATATAGATGGACCGACAGAAACATATTTCATCATTATGCTATTTGCTCCCTATTATGGCTAATAGTGATATTAAGTTTTTTTTTAAATAATATCAAAGCATTTTTTTTTTTCCTATTGTTTATTTATTTTTTTGCTGTTGTTGCAGTTTGGCCAGGGCTGGGTTTGAACCCGCCACCCTTGGTATATGGGGCCGGCGCCCTACTCACTGAGCCATAGGCGCTGCCCGTGATATTAAGTTTTTGAGAAGAATATATAAAAACTAAAATATACAGACTGAGATATAAAGGTGCTTTTATTTACAATATAAAATGTTTTTGTTTATTCATTTTTTAAAAAATACTGTTTATTGTTGAGTATTGGTGTATCTCTTTCATATTTACATGGATGGAGCTGGAACATATTCTTCTTAGCAAAGTATCTCAAGAATGGAAGAAAAAGTATCCAATGTACTCAGCCCTACTATGAAGCTAATTTAAAGCTTTCATATGAAAGCTTTAACCCAATTATAACCTAAGAATATGGGGAAAAGGAGGGGAGGGGAAAGAAGGGGAGAGGATGGGTTTAGGGAGGGTAATTGGTGGGACCACACCTATGGTGCATCTTACAAGGGTACATGTGAAACTTACTAAATGTAGAGTATAAATGTCTTAAGAAAATGCCAGGAAGGCTATGTTAACCAGTATGATGAAAATATGTCAAATGGTCTATAAAACCAGTGTATGGTGCCCCATGATTGCATTAATGTACATAGCTATGATTTCATAAAAAAAGTGTATCTCCTTTATATCAGGTAAAATAAAAATTTATCAAGGCTCAAGTTAGAATAATAGATTGAAAATGTGTATATTCAGAGTCTACAAACCCCTTAAATCTATAGAGGTTTTAAGTTTATAAACTGCAAACACAGGCAAAAAAGTAACTGAATTGGCCATAAGAGCAGAAAAGATTATTTTGAAACCCCGGAGACAGAGTCACAGTTTTTGAAACACATCTAAAATAGGATACTGAGTAGTATGGGGAATTCTGGTATACTGCTGGTGAGAATGTAAATTAGTGTAACCTCTATGGAGAACATATGGAGGTACCTCAAAAAAACTAAAAATAGAACAACCATATGACCCAGCAATTTCACTACTCAGTATATAGCCAAAGGATGAGAAATCAGTATTATCAAAAATCATCCTCAAGCCACATTTATTGCAGCACTATTTGCAACACAAGATTTTGAATCAACCTAAGTGTCCATCAGCAGATGAATGAAGAAACTGTGGAATATTACATAGCCACAAAAGAATGAAACCCTACCATTCACAACATAGATAGAAATGGGAAACATATTAAGTGAGATAAGCCAAACAGAGAAAGACAAATCTTGTATGTTCTCACTTATATGTAGGAGCTAAATATTAAAAACAGTTGATCTCAGGGAGACAGAGAGTAGAATGATGACTGCAGAGGCTGGAAAGGGTCATGAGGAGGAGGGAATAAAGTGGGAATGGAATGGTTAATAGTTGCAAAAATACAGTTAGTTAGATATAATGAATAATATTTCATTATTATTGAAACAGTAAGTTAGGGTATACTTTAAAAAAATTAAAAAAGTGAAATAGAAATGTTCCTAACAGAAAGAAATGATAAATGCTTGAGAAGATGGATACCCCAATTACTCTGATTTGATTAATTCACATTGTTCACCTTTATTAAACCATCACATGCATCCTATAAGGATATAAACTCTTATGCACCCATAATGATTAAAAAGGAAAAATAGGACACTCAAGATAAATCAAACAATACAAGAAATTAATTTAAGCAATGGCATGATCCTTCTCATAAAAGATCTTTAAATACATAGGTGCAAAACTGTAACACTTCTTGATTATTTCTAGAAATACAAATATAAGGAGATATAAGAACCTTATCAAAAACCTACTTACGCAATGTGGTAGCTAAAAGAATAATATTCAGTCCTTAAAATGGACTTATCTATATTTGTTATAGTACATATAACTGAAAATATCAAAGCATTTAATAAGGACATAAGTACAAAATCCTTAAATATACCCAGTGACATGAGGAACTACAGGATCCATAAATGACAATTTTCTTATATGGTTCATATCAATGGCTATTTGAAACTTTAAAAACACAATAGGCAGTATAGCTTTTCAAGTGATTGGTAAATCAAATTAAAAAAAAGCAATTATTGAATCCTGTAAAGAGTAAGAAAATCTTACAGGGTTAAGGAGGATGGGGATGAGAAAAAGGGAGGAGAGGAAGAAATCTGCTCATTCCACATTTATACTATTATATACAAGTATTTGGCAAGGAGAAAAAATATTTTTCTATATTTCTTTGGGATGCATTTGAAAACTGCAACATAGAACATGCCCTCTTGGTAAATCTAATGATGTAGCTCTAAAAGACATTTTGTAAATTTTGTAATTTTGTACATTTTCCTGAATGAACTCTAAAAGGTCAGAATTTGAACAGAAATGTCCCTATCTTGCCTCAGCAATCTATTTCCCAGCTTTCATCCAAGGACTCCTTGCTTGGGAATCAAAAGACCTTAGGTCTGGACTTGGTTCTGTTACTTTCTGTATGAAACTGAAAAATTCACTTATCTCAGCCCTGGATAATTTACACAGATCCACAATTCAAAAATCTCTGAAAATCTTAACTCATTTGGTGGCAAAACTTGGCCAGAAGGGACCAAAAACTATGTGTAGATTTTATTAACTCAACTTACTATGACTGCTCATATGCATAACTATTAATGGTTTTTATTTTATTAATTATGAGGTACAATTACCTTTTGAATAAACTTGGTAGAATAACTTATTTTGAAGTATTTTCAAATATAGAAAAGTGTGTAAAGAAGAGAACAAAGAATTACCACATGCTTATCACCTAGATTCTCCAACTTTTATGATTTCACATCTGCTTTCTCTCTTTAAATATAGATACAATCCTCCAAACAGGTATATGCCCGTAACTACCTTTTCCCAAACCATCCAAGAATAAATACATCTGATTTCTATCACCCTAAAACACTACAGTGTGTGTTTTTTTTTTATTTTTTTTTTATTTATTTTTTTTTTTTGTAGAGACAGAGTCTCACTGTACCGCCCTCGGGTAGAGTGCCGTGGCGTCACACGGCTCACAGCAACCTCTAACTCTTGGGCTCACGCGATTCTCTTGCCTCAGCCTCCCGAGCAGCTGGGACTACAGGCGCCCGCCACAACGCCCGGCTATTTTTTTTTTTTTTTTGTTGCAGTTTGGCCGGGGCTGGGTTTGAACCCGCCACCCTCAGCATATGGGGCCGGCGCCCTACTCACTGAGCCACAGGAGCCGCCCAACAGTGTGTGTTTTTTAAGAAAAGGACATTCTCCTATATAATCATCATATAATATTTCAAGTCAGAAAATCAACATTTATATAACATTAGTATGAATCCACAGAGCCTGTTCAAACTTTTGTCAACTACCCTAGTCATGTCAGGACATTCCTTCTCTTCCACTATTCTCAATCTCTTCTAGTCTTTCATGTTATAGTTTTCAGAAATAATGGACTTGTATTTTGTAGGCCTAGATCTATCTGCTATTTCCTCGTAATCTTTTTTTTCTTTTTTTTGGAGGTTTTTATGGCCGGGGCTGGGTTTGAACCCACCACCTCCGGCACATGGGGCTGGCGCCCTACTCCTTTGAGCCACAGGTGCCGCACTTGTGATCATGCTTTTTGGGCAAGGAAACTACTGCCCTTCTCAGTGCCTCACATCAGGTGATGTGCCACACATGATGATGATCCAACTGTGATGTTAATCTTGATTATTTGATCATTGTTATTAGTGAGGTTTCTGCGCTGTAATGCTATTTTCCCCTTTGTAAATGACTGTAGTCTGTAAGGGAAATATTCTAAGATTATGTCAATATCTCTTTCTTCATTAAACCTCATCAAACTCACTAGCCAGCATTAGTCTTTACTGAAAAAGTCCATCTGAAATGAATTATGATTGATGAATTATCATTATGAAATGATAATTCTCCATTTTTATTATTCTCTTAATGTTCATTAGTTGGTATTCTACTGAAAGGAAGAAGTTTCTCTATCTATTCACCATCTATCTCTCTCAGTATAGACTCATGGATTTCCATTTTATTTAATAAATTATTTTCCATTATTTAAATGCTCAAATTTCCCAGATTAGCTAGTGGGAGCCTCTTCACCTTGGCTCCTGTGCCCTTTCTCATGTCCTTATCATTGAGTATCTCCTTACTTTCTGGCACAAAATCTAGTCTCACCATATACTTTCTGTGCCCCAGTCGTAGAATCAGCTATTTTTCTGGAAGGCTTCCCCGCCTCTACCTTTTTTTGGAAGACAGTCTCACCCTGACGCCCTGTGTAGAGTGCCGTGCTGTTATCACAGATCATAGCAATCTCAAATTCTTGGGCTCAAGTGATCCTTTTGTCTCAGCCTCTCGAGTAGCTGGAACTATAGGTGCCACCACAATGTCTGGCTGTTTTTTTTCTATTTTTAGTAGAGATGGGGCCTCACTCTTGTTCGGGCTATACCAGAACTCCTGAGCTCAATAAACCCACCCACCTCAGCCTCCTGGAGTGGTGGCATAATAGGCATAGACCCTGGTCCATCCTCCCCTTTTTTAGAGTGGGGCAAGATAATTAAAAACCAGTATCTGGGTACTTGGAATATTCCCTAGTGTTATTCCTGTTTCTAAGCTCTCTGGAAGACAAAGTTAAGAACCTGTGGCTCAGTCGGTAGGGCGCCGGCCCCATATACTGAGGGTGGCGGGTTCAAACCCGGTCCCAGCTGAACTGCAACCAAAAAAAAAAAAAATAGACGGGCGTTGTGGCGGGCGCCTGTAGTCCCAGCTACTCGGGAGGCTGAGGCAAGAGAATCGCTTAAGCCTGGGAGTTGGAGGTTGCTGTGAGCTGTGTGATGCCACGGCACTCTACCGAGGGCCATAAAGTGAGACTCTGTCTCTACAAAAAAAAAAAAAAAAAAAAAAAAAATAAGAAACATATGCATGCATATAGTATATAAACACACATACAGAAACACCTATACTTGTTTCTACATAAATCTGTGTGTGTGTAGTGCATAACCATGACCATTTCAGTTCATTTGTTCTAGAATTACCTCTTTCAAATTTCAAGCTATGTTTTATAGTTCAGCAGGCGTTGACAAAATTGTATTCACTATATTCATATGCAGTGTGGTTGTGTGGTCTTAACCCCGTATAGCCTTGTTTTGCCACACTGAGAAGTAATGGTCTTTCATTTTCCTGCCTACAGCAACCACCACCTCCTCATTCCATTTCCATTTCCATGATTGGATTAGTAAGAAAGATTCTGTTGAGGTCAGAGAAACAGGAAAAAAAATACAGAAAAAAAATATTTAAAATTCCCTATGTTTATACCAATGTAATTATAAGCATATACATAAAAATGTATATGCTTTTTGTTCATTTCTAAGATAAAAATATAAAAAGATATGAATAAAACAGAAAGGGTTTGGAAGAATATTTTAATCTACTCAATATAGTTGAGAACAAAAAATAACTTACACAAAGATAAAGGGTTTATTTAAAATAGGCTTATATGACTAAAATTTATCAGTTTAATACAAATATGTGTTTAAAGTTTCAACTTTAAGTATACTATGCGTAGTTTATACCGGATTAGACTAACACACCACCCCCGCTACAGCTGGGAAGGTTAAACAACAGTATGCAAATCTGATTTAGATATAACAGCTGTTCAAATGCCAGGGAGTACTTTACTTGAAAATGTGACCATTTAGTTCTGTTAAATATAAACTGCTGTTCTGGTTATGTGCATTATTTTCCTTAAAAAAAAAAAAAATCCTTTTAAAAAAGCATCTTCTGATATGTAGTAGTATCATTACTAAAATTCAATGGTTCTTTTATTAAACTTAACTTTTTCTTTCTCAACTTTCTGAAAAAATTCCAATTTTTTTCGTCATCTCTTGCAACCCATGCACCTCATCAGTTGTTTTTCCCAATATAAATATGATTAATCATTGGAAGAATGGTACAGTTTTTCGTGGAATTCTGCTTTTAGTTGTATTTAAAATCCTCATTTTTGACAGAAACAGTTTAGACATTTTTAACTGTAGCTAATAACACTATCACTGTTAGAAGGTATACAAGTTAAATCATTAGTTTTAGAAGTGTTACTCTCAAAATAAAAAATATATATAATCCTAAAGTTCCCAAGAATAATTACAAAAACTTTATTTTAAAAATGTCATCACAAGTCAATAGGATTATTTTGTAAATGAAGAAGGTGGCCCACTGTTCAATTTCTTGCAACCTGGGGGGAAAAAAAGATGATCTTAAAGAAATTACTTTTGAGAAAAGCCTCCTTAATCTGGCATCACAAGAAAAACATGACTTCTGTATCTCCATTGTAATTTGGAAACTGAGAAGAAAGGTCTAATGCAGATAAAAGCTCCACTTAAGAAATCATTCCTTGCATTTTCTCAGACCATCATGGAATAAAAGTTGAACTCAATAACAACAGGAATCTGCATACCCATACAAAAACATGGAAGCTAAATAACCTTATGCTGAAGGATAGATGGGTTATAGACGAGATTAAAAAGGAAATCACCGGGTGGCGCCTGTGGCTAAAGGAGTAGAGTGCCAGTCCCATATGCCGGAGGTGGCGGGTTCAAACCCAGCCCCGGCCAAAAACAACAAAACCACAAAAAAAAAAAAAAAAAAAAAAAAAAGAAGGAAATCACCAAATTTTTGGAACAAAACAACAATGAAGACACGAACTATCAGAACCTCTGGGATACTGCAAAGGCAGTCCTAAGAGGGAAATTTATACCACTGCAAGCCTTCCTCAAGAAAACGGAAAGAGAAGAAGTTAATAACTTAATGGGACATCTCAAGCAGCTGGATAAGGAAGAACATTCCAACCCCAAACCCAGCAGAAGAAAAGAAATAACCAAAATCAGAGCAGAATTAAATGAAATTGAAAACAAAAGAATTATACAACAGATCAATAAATCCAAAAGTTGGTTTTTTGAAAAGATCAATAAAATAGATAAACCTTTGGCCAACCTAACCAGGAAAAAAAGAGTAAAATCTCTAATTTCATCAATCAGAAATGGTAAAGATGAAGTAACAACAGACCCCTCAGAAATTCAAAAAATCCTTAATGAACACTACAAGAAACTTTATTCCCAGAAATATGAAAATCTGAAAGAAATCAACCAATACTTGGAAGTATGCTTACCAAGACTTAGCCAGAACGAAGTGGAAATGTCGAACAGGCCTATATCAAGTTCTGAAATAGCATCAACTATACAAAATCTCCCTAAAAAGAAAAGGACCAGATGGCTTTACGTCAGAATTCTATCAAACCTTTAAAGAAGAACTAGTACCTATATTACTAAACCTCATCCAAAATATAGAAAAAGAAGGAATACTACCCAACACATTCTATGAAGCAAACATCACCTTGATCCCTAAACCAGGGAAAGACCCAACAAGAAAAGAAAATTATAGACCAATGTCACTAATGAATATTGATGCAAAAATACTCAATAAGATCCTAACAGAGTCCAACAACACATCAAAAAAATTATACACCATGACCAAGTGGGATTTATCCCAGGGTCTCAAGGCTGGTTCAATATACGTAAATCTATAAATGTAATTCAGTACATAAACAAACTAAAAAATAAAGACCATATTGATTCTCTCAATTGACGCAGAAAAAGCTTTTGACAATATCCAGCATCCCTTCATGATCAGAACCTTAAGAAAACTGGTATAGAAGGGACATTTCTTAAACTAATAGAGGCCATCTATAGCAAACCCACAGCCAATATCGTATTGAATGGAGTTAAATTGAAATCATTTCCACTTAGATCAGGAACCAGGCAAGGTTGCCCATTGGCTCCATTGCTCTTTAACATTGTAATGGAAGTTTAAGCCATTGCAATTAGGGAAGAAAAGGCGAGCAAGGGTATCCACATAGGGTCAGAAGAGATCAAACTTTCACTCGTAGCAGATGACATGATTGTATATCTGGAAAACACTAGGGATTCTACTACAAAACTTTTAGAAGTGATCAAGGAATACAGCAATGTCTCAGGCTACAAAATCAACACCCATAAATCTGTAGCCTTTATATATACCAACAATAGCCAAGCCGAAAAAACAGTCAAGGACTCTATTCCTTTCACAGTAGTGCCAAAGAAGATGAAATATTTGGGAGTTTATCTAACAAAGGATGTGAAAGATCTTTATAAAGAGAACTATGAAACGTTAAGAAAAGAAATAGTTGAAGATGTTAACAAATGGAAACACATACCATGCTCATGGCTGGGAAGAATCAACATTGTTTTTTTTTTTTTTTTTTTGTAGAGACAGAGTCTCACTTTATGGCCCTCGGTAGAGTGCCGTGGCCTCACACAGCTCACAGCAACGTCCAACTCCCGGGCTCAAGCGATTCTCTTGCTTCAGCCTCCCGAGTAGCTGGGACTACAGGCGCCCGCCACAACGCCCGGCCATTTTTTGGTTGCAGTTTGGCCGGGGCCGGCTTTGAACCCACCACCCTTGGTATATGGGGCCAGCGCCTTACCAACTGAGCCGCAGGCGCCACCCAGAATCAACATTGTTAAAATGTCTATACTACCCAAAGCAATATATAATTTTAATGCAATTCCTATCAAAGCTCCATTGTCATATTTTAAAGATCTTGAAAAAAATAATACTTTGTTTTATATGGAATCAGAAAAAACCTCGAATAGCCAAAACATTACTGAGCAATAAAAACAAAGCAGGAGGAATCACACTACCAGACCTGAGACTGTACTATAAATCGATAGTGATCAAAACAGCATGGTACTGGCACAAAAACAGAGAAGTAGATGTCTGGAACAGAATAGACAACCAAGAGATGAATCCGCTACTTACCGTTATTTGATCTTTGACAAGCCAATTAAAAACATTCAGTGGGGAAAAGATTCCCTATTTAACAAATGGTGCTGGGTGAACTGGCTGGCGATCTGTAAAAGACTGAAACTGGACCCACACCTTTCACCATTAACTAAGATAGACCCTCACTGGATAAAAGATTTAAACTTAAGACATGAAACTATAAAAATACTTGAAGAAAGTGCAGGGAAAACTCTTGAAGGAATCGGCCTGGGTGAATACTTTATGAGGAGGACTCCCCAGGCAATTGAAGCAGTATCAAAAATACATTACTGGGACCTGATCAAACTATAAAGCTTCTGCATAGCCAAGAACACAGTAAGTAAAGCAAGCAGACAGCCCTCAGAATGGGAGAAAATATTTGCAGGTTATACCTCCGATAAAGGTTTATTAACCAGAATCCACACAGAACTCAAACAAATAAGCAAGAAAAGAACAAGTGATTCCATCTCAGAGTGGGCAAAGGACTCGAAGAGAAACTTCTCTAAAGAAGACAGACGTACGATCTACAGACACATGAAAAAAAGCTCATCATCCTTAATCATCAGAGAAATGCAAATCAAAACTACTTTGAGATATCACCTAACCCCAGTAAGAGTAGCCCACATAACAAAATCCCAAAACCAGAGATGTTGGCGTGGATGTGGAGAAAAGGGCACACTTCTACACTGCTGGTGGGAATGCACACTATTACGTTCCTTCTGGAAGGACGTTTGGAGAATACTTAGAGACCTAAAAACAGACCTGCCATTCGATCCTATAATTCCTTTACTAGGTTTATACCCAGAAGACCAAAAATCACAATATAACAAAGACATCTGTACCAGAATGTTTATTGCAGCCCAATTCATAATTGCTAAGTCATGGAAGAAGCCCAAGTGCCCATCGACCCACGAATGGGCTAGCAAATTGTGGTACATGTATACGATGGAATATTATGCAGCCTTAAAGAAAGATGGAGACTTGACCTCTTTCATGGATGGAACTGGAACATATTCTTCTTAGCAAAGTATCTCGAGAATGGAAGAAAAAGTATCCAATGTACTCAGCCCTACTATGAAGCTAATTTATAGCTTTCACATGAAGGCTATAACCCAACTATAGCACAAGAATATGGGGAAAGGGCCAAAGGAGGGGAAGGGAAGGGGGAGGTTAGGGTGGAGGGAGGGTATTGGGTGGAGCCACACCTACAGTGCATCTTAGAATGGGTACAGGTGAAACCTACTAAATGCAGAATACAAATGTTTACATACAATAACTAAGAAAATGCCATGAAGGCTACGTTGAACAGTTTGATGAGAATATTCCAGATTGTATATGAAACCAGCACATTGTACCCCTTGATTGCACTAAGGTACACAGCTATGATTTCACAATAAAAAACAAACAAACAAACAAACAAACAAAAAAGGTCCACTTAAGCGCAAGGTAGACAAATGCTAGGCCATAGGAAGTACTCTCATTCTACTGGACAGGAAAACAGAGTCACATAGGAAGTTAGCAACTGCTCCTCAACAAGAAACTAGTTTAAGACTCACTCCATTCAGCATATTACATCCTTTCAGTAGACAGTGGAGTCTATGTTACTCCTTTTCCTCCCTACAAACATAAGGCACTGGCTATGTGTCAGAAACTGCTAGCCTTTGAGGAATAGGTGATGAACGGGACATCTGTGGTTTTTATGTATGGAACTGAGCATGTAGTAGGGGCTGATTAATTCCAACGGGTGTGGTTACTGTTATGATAGAGAAAGTACAGGATGCTACCAGGGCACAAATGGAGGTATTTAATCTAGACTTGGTGTGGAAACCCAGAGAAACCCAGAAGGAGGCAGTGCCATTTATACTGTAGCCTCAAGGATATACAGAAGTTAGCCTGAGGGAGAAGACAGCGGTAGGAGGTAGAGGAGCTGTCAGTTGGAGGGCTCCAATCAGAGGCAACACCAAGTGGAAATACACCTTTCAGGAATTGGAAGAATTCAGATAGAGTATAGGAAAACTCCTGTTTTGCTGACCAGCTCCTACTCTTACTTTTCAGCAAAGCACAGTGGAGAACTGGTACCCATTATTCCACATTCTTCCAAAATGAGCACTGGGGCAAGAAGGAGTCCATGTGTCAGGGTAGCTATGACTCTACTGTGTCCTTGAAAATGAAAAATTGATGACCTATTTTTTTTCTACAGAAAGATTAGATCAATTTAAAAATTGTTCTTCAAATAGTTTTGAAAATTTCGTTATTTATAGTCGTAGGATAACAAGTAGTAGGAAAAAGATTCCACCAAAAGAAGTATTATACTTTTTTTAGATTCTGGATCATAACACTTATTGACCATGTTGACTTAGGCTGCTTACACTGTATCTTTTTTAAGTCCGACACCATTAACATGAAGGATTTGAAAAAGATGGTTAGTACCATTCTCTCCTGCTCTACTATTTAAGTTATATAAAAAAATAATATAACTATCAGGATCACAGTATCAAAATCCTGCTCCTGAGAACCCTGGATTCCTTCAAGTTACTTTAGAAACTTTCCAATTAAGCAGAACAGCTCCAGTATTGTTAGATTTCTTTAACGGGCTTCTAAGTAAGAGCTGTATAAAGAAAGGGTTCTACAGCTCAAAAATTTGAAATGCGCTTTTTGTTTCTTTGCCTTGTTGCATAGACATCCCCAACACTTGAATGCTTACTTAATTACTTAAAACATGGGGCAATTCTGTTGGCTTGAATAAGCTAAATCTATGAGTTCTTTAATGATGTTTCAATATCATGAGAAAAGATATTTATTCATTGAGAGGCTGATGAAGGGATATCACAAATTCTATCAAAATAATCAACTTTGTGGCATCTCTGGAAATCTAATTAGGAAAAATGCTACAACAAATATTTCTATTCCTATTTCAAAATTGTTATTATAAATGTGCTTATTGTCTTAAACTCAGAAATAACAAAAAAACTTCAGTCACTAAGTATGTCCTTTGGCCAAACAAGTGGAAATATACGTATTGTTTTATTTGATAGGATTACACAAACACTGGCAATCCTAAATTTACTCGGGACTATTTTTTTAAGCTTGAAGATAAAATTGAGGCTTTATAAATGAGAAAATGATGTACTAAAAGCAAGACACTAAATCAATTTTAAACACCAAACACAATTTATGCCTGACTTTAAAACTCATCCACAAAACATTAATCTACACAAAGGCCAGAAGCTGAATGAAGCATAATTTGTGAAACTGATACCTTTCATCACAACCTCTAACTGAAAAGGTCATTAGATATATTATATCTAAGTGAGCAGCTTATTCCTGCTTCATTACTGATAATTAAGACAAGTAATATTTTCTTGACAGTAATGTGTCCGTTAACAGATATAGTCTGGTTTGCATAAAAAAAGCATTAATTACCATAGTACTATCCCAGATTAAAAAAAAAATTAAGTACCTGTGTAACAGGGCTTCATCATTTTTCCCCTTAATTTCCTTAAAGAATTAACAGGCTCAGAAAAACATAATGTACTTATTAAAAAATTCATCTTCAGTTATGTTGGAAATTTATAAGGTATTCTGAAAAGAGACCAATGAAAATGAAGGTACCTATGACTGGGTATCATTTAAATTATTTGTACTAACTTGCCTTGTTGAGCTGCATGAAATGCCAGAATCAGCTATTATTCTAAGGTGAAGACTTTTGAAGTCTTTATGTAGGAAATTTGTGAAGGTACCAAATTGGTTGATGTTTGTAAGGACTGAAATCCATACCTGACTGAAAACCAAGAATTAGAGAAAGGAACTGGAAAAGTATTTTAAAAAGGCCTTGAATAGAAAGCACATGAGATTATCTACTCAGTAAAGACTTCTTCAACTATTACTGGGAATGACTAATATCTCTGTGTCAGCACTTGTACTGAGTATTTACAGCATTTTCTCAGTTTATCCTCACAGTGATCTCATGATCCTAGTGTTATTATTGTCCTAATTTTATAGATGAGGAAAAACATGAAGTAACTTACCTATACTAATATAACTAGCAAGTGGTGGGACAGGTCTGGTGGAGTCCTCACTCTTAACTACCAAGTTACATATCCTTGCCAACATACTTAGTCATTTCAGGTGTTCCCTTTTTTAGAACTGCCAACCAGATAACATTTCTTAAGTATCTACTTGTGTAAAGAATTTGAAGTTAACAGGGTATTTATTCAGTAGCCTGTGAGGACACTGACACTAGCAAAGAAATAAGAAAGGGGCAGAAGGAATTAGTAGCTTATGGCCTGAAAATTTTTATCAGGTGTCCTTGTAAAATAGGAGTTTATTAGGACACATTTGAGTATATGGTTCTTCTTTGCAAAAATTGAGCAAAAAGCCAGGCATGGTACTCAACCTCTCTGTATCTCAGTTCTTTAACTGGCAAAATAATAATAACAGGCCTAAACTTACAGTTGTGATAGTTAAATGAATTAACACAAGGAAAGTGTTCAGCATCTAGCCTGTACTCTGGATTGTTGAACCTTAGAGCACATGCAGATCTCGTCAAAGAAAGGGGTATATCAAGCACCTACTGAGATTGATATATCCCTATACTTGCTCCTTATTACCCAGATCCTGAAACATATCCTTGGAAAATCCATGTTAAGCCACTCATGCAAGTGTGTCATAGTGCTCAAGTGTGTTGGGGTGGACAAAGGTTGACAACTATTCAGTGGCACATTACACATTCTCACTTGCTAAGAGCAGTTAGCTGGGAGTTAAGTTGGGGGTGTGTACAGAGGGTGAGATGTGTGAAAAACTCCTTTCCCCAAATTCATGTTCTAGAAGCAGTGTGGCTAGAGGAGGTATGCTTTAGTGGTGCACAAATCAAAGATTATAAAACAGAAGTGTATTTGAATTCTGGCTCTGCTACTTACCAGCCATGTAGCAGTGATGAAGTTAACTCAAGCTTTTTGAGTAACTCAAGATAAATGAAACTGGACGTACAAAGCAACCAATACAGTGGCCGACACATAATAAGGTTATAGGACCCAGTGAGGTCAGGTAACTTTCCCTGGTTATACAATTACATTACACAACTAGTTAGTGGAAGAGTCTTCTGCTCTGTGCCATGAGGGCAGCAAAACAAATAAACTCAGGTGCACATCTAATGTACAGCCATATAGAGACATAAATATGCTAGGAGGAGGATAGATAGAATAGTAGACAGTTTCTAGAATCACAGGCATTAGCATGGAAAGGTTTCAATGAAAGAAAATGATTTGGCTGAACAAAATCATTCAACTATAGCTGTGCTTCGTTTGAAAAAAGATGCACTAAAGATTACTTTGAAATTTGATTGCTTCTGTAAAGACCCCTGTGATATAATTGCCTTAAACATGTTAACATCATTACTATATTATCCTAGGTAAAAATTTCTTATTATCTTAAGAAAATCATTATCATTAATATGGCTTTCCTATTGTAAAATAAAGTTATTGCTAGATAAGAATTTTATTGTTTTCAGCTGGGTGTAGTGGCTTATGCCTGTAATCCTAGCACTCTGGGAGCCCAAAATGGGTGGATTGCTTGAGGTTAGGAGTTTGAGACCAGCCTGACCAAGAGTGAGACTCTGTCTCTAAAGACTTGCTGTGTGTTGTGGTGGGCGCCTGTGGTCTCAGCTACTCGGGAGGCTGAGACAAGAGGATCACTTGAGCCCAGGAGTTTAGGGTTGCTGTGAGCTATGATGCCACAGCACTCTACTGAGGGCAATGAAGTGAGACTGTCTCAAAAAAAAAAAAAAAAAAAAGAATTTTATTGTTCTTTTGGCCAAAGGGAAGAATTTCAGAGCCAACATTTTCTTTAAAGAAATAAAAAAAGATCAAAATAGAATGACGGGAGGAAGCTATTAGAGTTATGCTTTCTTATTGACTCTAACTTTGCAATCTGTTCAGTGTCAAAGGATATAGGTTAAATTAGGATAACTTATATATGAAGTCTCATATATGAAGTTCTACTTTGATTTTTCCATAGAGCCATAGAAGCTCGTATTTCAGTACAAATAAGCTATGACAATATTATAGATAAAAAATGTATTTTCTTTTTAGGAAAAGGATGAAGTATTTGGTCAATGAACAAACAGTATTTGAGTCTCTCACTTGAAGAAAAGCGAGACAGACAGACTGGACTGTTGCAGAGATCTTTTTTAATTTGCTATATCTAGAAAAGGAATAAAACGGCAATGCCCCCAATATTGGCAACTTAGCCAGTAGAGAGAGGTGGAAACAGATGGGCTTATGAGTCAGCTACTCCTCTGACTGAATCTTGGCTTTGCTACCCACTAGGCGTCTGAATCTTGTGTAAGGTGCTCTCTTTGAGCCTCAGGTCTCTCACATGAAAAAATTAGCTGCTAATATTTATTTTGCAGGAATTGTTTTTAGAGTCAAATGAGATAAAGCATATTCAAAGCATATTTCCTTCCTTTATGAGAGGATCATTATTTTTTCCCATTTCACAGGGACCCCAGTATTTCCCGGGTATAAAGAGCACTACAGAGAGCAGGACTATTGCCTATGAACCAGCACTTCTCCACGTTTCTACGGCAGAACAATGCTTCTTTGCTCTCCACGTTTCTACGGCAGAACAATGCTTCTTTGCCTGTGTGAAAAACCACCACTACCACCATAACAACCCACCAGGTCTTGAATGAAGACTTTTAAATGTATTGACTAGCTTATTTAAACCTTCCAAAATCCTATGAAGGAGGTGCTGTTATGATCTTAATAGGTGAGAAAATTGAGGCAGAAAGAAGCTATTTGCTGAGTTCATGCAACCAAAATGTGGTAGAGACAACTTTCACATTTAGGCCACTGAATGCAGAACTCATCTAAATTACTACTTTGGAGAGTACAGAAAATAAGACAGGACGTTAGTGGCTATCGCCTTCCTATCATGACAAGGAGTTTGACAGGGTCTCTCAGACAAGTAACTCTTGAGTTTTCTTCCACCCTCTGGAAAATGCCTCAAGCAATGAGCTTTCTGGATTCTCGAGTGCAGCCTTTTGAATGAATCCAAATATTACAGAACACATCCTTTTAATAAATTTGTTCTGTAAAGTTTGGATTCGATGAGGGGACATACTTGGGGATCTGGAGGGCCACATGTGGCCTTGAGGTTGCAGGTTCTCCACTCCTGCATGATCACCACAGTGTGAGCCACTATTTACAAGTAAATATACATCTAGTAAGACTAAAAGCATTCTCACAGGACAAGAAGACTCTAATTAATAATAGTTTCACCAGTATACTAAATAGTCTATGCCTAAAAGTTTCTCAAAGTACTAAAGGGAACCCCAAACAAGGTGCTTATTATATGCCATATGAATTTGGTTACCACGCCCTTAGTGACAAAGTTAACAAAATGCCATAAATTATAGAAACCAGAAATATTAGTCTGTATCTAATTTATTGCTCTCTCAATAATGATAAAAGCTGCAAAGAGAAGTCCCCCTAATTTTTTTGCTCCAACCCTCGCAAATTTTCTCTTTTTATGTCAGCTCAAATTGATCTAACATGGATGTATTAGTTAGGGACTCATGATTTCCTGAGTCTAGGCACTTCTACATTCTATATATATATATATATTTTTTTGAGACAGAGTCTCAAGCTGTCGCCCTGGGTAGAGTGCCATGGCATCACACCTCACAGCAACCTCAAACTCTTGGGCTTAAGTGATTCACTTGCCTCAGCCTCCCAAGTAGTTGGGTCTACAGGTGCCCAACACAATGCCCAGCTACTTTTTGTTGTTGTTGCAGTTGTCATTGTTGTTTTAGCAGGCCTGGGCTGGGAACTCACCAGCCTTGTTGTATGTGGCCTGCGCTTTACCCACTGAGCTATGGGTGCCGCCCCATCCTTTTCATTTTTAACAAGTAACTATGCATATTGGTAAAACAGCAACATTGGAAGTTTATTTTCTAGCAAAATAGTATTAACTCTGCATGTTCAAATTCTGTTTATTAAGTGTATACTCTGCCTAGCATTCTACAGATTTTAAATATTATACAAAGTGGTACCTACTTATTCTATTTATTACATGAAATCTTTGACTTAATGAAACATGACACAATACCTACTTTATTATGAAATTTCCTCTACTTACAATATATCTGTAAATTTATTGGTAGTAAAAAAAAATCCTAAGAGTGGGGGAAAGAATGCCTAAAAGATTAGGTCCATCTTCAAATTTTAGTTCAAATTCAACTATTTGGGTTATGACATTCAAAGGTCAATTATTTTTAGCTAATAAGTGGAAAATTGGTCCTGGTAAGCAGGCATATATCTCCTGGGGAAGAGGATGGAGGTGGGGAAAGGGAGAAACCATTGCATTTCATTATAGCAATGATACAATAATTTTACATTCATATATATAAACAGTATTAGCATAATACCATTCTTTGTAGGAAGGGATGTTAACATTTAGAGGGTTGTAATTATTGTAGGAATAATGAATTTCTATAAGGCATCTGTTTTTTCCAAAGTATTTTGGTTAAAGTCTGATTTGGGTGAAAACATAAATAACCTCTTGCTCCAGACTCAGAGCATCAGCAAGCTTTAACAGATGGCCTCATTTAAAAATCATTTGTTAAGATATCTCACATTTATCCAACACACTGTCAACTTCTTCCTTTTATTCAATCATGATTTTTACATATTTCTGTCATAAATACTTTTTAATCCTGTGCACTCATGGAAATCACACAATTTAGTATTTATACTTAATTTGGTTTGGGGGCAATCCTAATTCTTTCAAACTTATGCCATTAACCAAAGTATGATAGAATGATTAATTATAAAAAAATGCAAAGTTTAACTCATAAAAATACAAGTAAAACCAACATTTTAATCAAAGAATAAGTGGGGGAAACAAAAGAATTAAAACTATCTTGCATCTCCCTCTAGCTATTCTTCTTAATATTAGTTTTTTTTTCCTTTTTTTCATTAAATCATAGCTGTATACAATAATGCAATCATGAGGTATAATGTGCTGGTTTTATATATAGTTTGAAATATTTTCACTGAACTGGTTAACATAGCCTAAAAAAACATGGGACGCTTCATATATGGAACGCGTGTCATCCTTGCGCAGGGACCATGCTAATCTTTTCTGTATTGTTCCAATTTTAGTATATGTGCTCCCGAAGTGAGCACTTATTATTAGTTTTTGAGACAGAGTCTCACTATGTCGCCCTTGGTAGAGCGCTGTGGGGTCACAGCTCACAGCAATCTCTAACTCTTGGGCTTAGGCGATTCTCTTGCCTCAGCCTCCCGAGTAGCTGGGACTACAGGCGCCTGCCATAACACCTGGCTATTTTTTTGTTGAGTTGTCATTGTTGATTAGCAGGCCGGGGCCAGGCTTGAGCCTGCCTGTCTCCGTATGTGAGCCCCGCCCTTGTCCCCCAGTTATTATTCTCACTCTGTTCGTTCATTCTCAGGATGCTGCAACAGTGTCAGTCCTTGCTTTGCTGTTTCTATTTCGTGAGCCCCATTCGCTTTTATTTTTTGGAGTGAGGGTCTTGTCACCTGGGCTATGGTGCAGTGGTATCATCATAATTGACTGAACCTTAAACTTCTGGGCTCAAGTGATCCTACTGTCTCAATTTCCAGAGTAACTGGGACTACAGGCATGCCCCACCATGCCCAGCTAAGTTTTCTATTTTTTGTAGAGTTGGGGCGTTGCTCTTGCTCAGGCTGTTCTTAAACCCCTGGTCTCGAGCGATCTTTCCACCTTGGCCTCCAAAAGTGCTCAGATTATAGGCATGGGCTACTGACTTCAGCCCTTATTCACTTTTCTTTCTTTCAAAGAAAATCCAAAAGCTATTTAGCCTTTAACCAACTATATGTAATTAATGTTCTGGATCCCATATCCCTGAAAATTCTTGGTCAGTGGTCAGCTATGATCTTCAAATTTCTAAATGCAACTGACTTCTGTATTCATGAGTCCATTGTTGAGTTTCACAGCTTAATGCATTTGGCATAGTTTACTCCCTGAAAAATCTTTCCTTCCCCAATTTCCACGAAAAAAGTCCCGTCCACAGGGTTCTTTGGCCTTCTCTTCTGAATCTAAACATGCTTTCTGATCTTACTGTAGTAAGTTCAACTACCTGCTGTATAACAATGATTCCTAAACTCTGACTCATATATCTCCCAGAACAAATTCACATACCAAATGTTCATAGGTTGTTTTTACCTGCATGCCCCATTCTACATGTCCCAAACTGCATCTTTTCCCTATGGTTCTTATTTTAATGAAAGACACCTATCCCATCTAGTTAGCCAAATCAGAAATTTAGGAGCCAGATTAGGCTCCCTATTCTCTCTCACTAAGTGACTAATTTCAGTTGATTTGTATCTCATTTCTATCAGCTTCTTTCCTCAGTTCAGGTCATGATGATGATGATGATGACGACGACAATGACAATCTGCCCTCTTGCAACAGTTTTTTTCACTGAACTCTTAGCTTCCAGCCTTACCATCCTCCTCTAATCTATCTGTTCACACTGCTGCCAGAATGATATTTCTAAAATATAAATCTGATGAGTAATGCCTGCAAAAAATACTCCTCATTACCTATGGGAGAAGATCCAAAATTGTTACCTGGAAATAATATTATGATGCGGCTCTCTCTTGGTCGCTTCCTTCCATCATCCATTTTTAATCTATAGTCTTTGTGTTTTTCTTTTTTTTTTTTTTTTTTGAGACAGAGTCTTACTCTGTTGACCTGGGTAGAGTGCCCTGGTATCACAGCTCACAACAACCTCAAACTCTTGGGCTCGAATGTTAATCTGTAGTCTTAATAAAATAGATGCTTGAATCTACAGTAGAACATCTGTAAGATGACCACCGAAGGGACTTTAACAAATTAGTCAGCATTCAGAGGTGGTCAACATAAGGAATGAAACCTACTATACTGATAAATACATGTGTTAACACAAGAAAATGAAATGTCAGCAATATGGCACAGGTGGACTCTAGAATAAAAACGAGTATAAGGCTAGATAGTAACAGACTAGACTTAGTTGGTACTGATAGAGAAAGAGGTGACCACCTTAATTAGGGCTCTTACAGATTGCTGATACATAAAATATATATATTTTTTCACAAGTGAGCTTGGACTTCATTTTTGGTAAGTCATGAAAACTAGAGAAAGGACTAGAGAAAGAAAACTGTATTTTAAGAGACTATAGAGAAGTTGTGTGGTAACTCCCTGAAAAAACAATTAAAATATATAATTTTTATAACAAAAGTACAAGTGTGGTATAATCATCTAAAAACAGATAGAAAAGAACTACTTTAAAAACAAACTCTATTAACGAAATTCATTAAAATTCCTGCATTTCAAGTGTTTTCACTAATTTATTAAGATTTGGATCCAAATCTGTTCAGATTCAATTATTCTATTAAAAATTTGCAATTCATGGGCGGTGCCTGTGGCTCAGTGAGTAGGGCGCCGGCCCCATATGCTGAGGGTGGCGGGTTCAAGTTCAAACCCAGCCCCGGCAAAACTGCAACAAAAAATTAGCTGGGTGTTGTGGCGGGCGCCTGTAGTTCCAGCTGCTTGGGAGGCTGAGGCAAGAGAATCGTGTAAGCCTAAGAGTTAGAGGTTGCTGTGAGCCGTGTGATGTCATGGCACTCTACCCGAGGGCGGTACAGTGAGACTGTCTCTACTAGAAAAAAAAAAAAATTTGCAATTCATTTCATTGTTGTTGAAGTAGTTGCACTATTGCATTGAAACCCATTTTAATTAATTATATAATTTGAAATATGTTGTAGAAAAGAATAGACAAGTTGAGTAAATTTTTCAATAATTTTGAGATGTCTTTTTTTAATTAAACTTCCTTTGCTTATGACAACCCTTTCTTTTTTTTTGCACAACTGCTTGTAAAAACTTTTTAATATTATGTCCTAAAGTATCAATATATGCTTATATGTGTACATACAATTGAAATTCCATTTGTTTTGTAAGATCAAAAGCAGGAATATCATCAGCACCTCAGGAGTACTTAGTTCCCTTTCCAGATACTACTCAAGAAGATAGTCTCCTATGTTTGTTTCTACAAATACATTGTTTTGTCTCTCATGCTTGATTGTCTCTCATGCGTGAAGGGATCAAGAATCACCTTTTTAAAAAAAATATAAATACCACTTAACTGAGAACTACAAATATTTATTGAAAAGCCCATTCTTTCCCATCTGTAATATAGTGTCATTTTTGCCATAACTCAATCATGTGATCATGTATTTGTACATCTGTTTCTGGATTCTTTTCCGTTCCATTTGCATATTGGTCTATTCTTGAATCATTACCACAAATCTTGGTATCAGGTAATGTAAATCCTCCAGTTTTGTTATGTGTAAAGATTACCTTTTTGGCTCTTTGCATTTTTTTATTAGACAAAAAATTATGCAGGGATTTTGATAGGGCCTGCACTGAATTTAAACATGAATACTGTATACTTTATTGTGGCACCCCATACTGTTTGCATCATCTATACCATATAGAATATGGAATATGGTACAAATGATGCAAATAATGTGTACCTAGCAAATCAAACCTTCTTTCTGCTGCCCTTCCAAATATCCCACATTTGTGGTATAGAATCAAGCATAAGTATATATGACTTCTAGATGAATTAAAAATGCTGTTCTATGCTCAGTTTTTTAATATATATAAAATCTATTTTAGGCCTTTTCCTAATTCTCCTCAAAATACAAAGACAAATTAAAAAAAACAATAAAAACTAAATATGTGAGTGTGAATAATTATACAAACAGGAGTCACCAAGTCAGTTAATTTCAACTATTTCTAGTGAGCCATGATGTACAGACATTTACAAGTTGTATCAAGAAAACTTAATTCGAGGTTAATAAAGGTATGATCATGCTTAATTTTTTTTATACAAATAGCTAACTATTCAACATGGAAACATCTGAGCTCTTTATGATAAATTAATTATATTTTAAATCAATTTTTATAGTACCTAATAAAGTTTTTTTCAACATCATCACTTTGTGTTAAACAAAATGAATCTACCTTAGAGTGGTTCCTTAACAATTTCATTACCAAATTCTACAAAGAAGCTTTTCGTGAAGTAGCTTTTCGTCTTTTGTGCAGCTTATAGAATATAGAATTAGGAGAATATTCTCAAACACTCAAGGGTACTGGATTTAAATATTTTTTAGTTGTTAAACACTTACTTCAAATGATACATATACAACAAATAAAACAAGTGCTCTGGTTCAAGCTGGGGTGAGTATGCTGGATTCACTTCTACCGGAAACCCAAACCATCAATTCTGGAGGTTCCTCTAAGGAATGACTAAGGCCACAGAATTTTCCAAACCAATGCTCTGGGGTATACATGTTTTTAAAACTAATGATGCAAATATAGAAATATTTTCATAAATATAATTTTAGCAAAATGAGATTCTTGCCAGTTTCAAGATATAGTAGAACCTCCATAGTTGACCACCTCCTTAAGTTGATCTAATTTTCACAGACCAGACATGCACCATATGTATGAATCAGTACAGTAGGCCTAGTTCCTTATGGTGACCACCTCTGTAAATTGACCAATTTTTGTTATAGTCCTTTGGGTGGTCAACTTAGGGAAATTCTACTGTATAATGTATTATATATAACTCAATTCATTCTGTATAATAAGGAACTAAAGTGTCTAATTTTTTTAGTGATGATGTTGCAATAATTAAAAATACCTTGGAGACATCTGGTTTCTAGTCCTGCATGAGAGGAGCTTGGAAGTCATCACTCCTGTTTCTACAACAAGCAAAAAGCTGAACAAATTGAATATTAACAAATCTTAGATCCATCAGAGAATTGAGGTCATAGAGTAAACTACTGCCCTGTCCCACAAATTACAGAGATGACAGGGGGGTACAGAGAATCACAATTCACCCAAGCAAAAATCACCACAGAACCCATAGGAACAAGTGCCAGAAAAGTAGGAAAACCTAAACTGTAAAGGACAAATTGCTGGAAACAAATGGTGCATGTTAGAGAGCACAAAATTCCAGGGGAACCCAGTCCTAGGAACAGAAAGAATCAATATTGTCACGATTTCAATTCTTTCTAACTTGATCTATAGATTCAATGCAATTCTGATAAACATCCCAGCAAAGAATTTTGTGGATATCAGCAAACTAATTTTAAATTTTATATCGACAGGTAAAGGACTCAAAATAGCCAACACAATAGGGAAGGAGAAGAACAAAGTCATGGGGCTGATACCAACCATTACGGGGTGAATCGTGTCCCTCAAGATTCATCCCCAGTATCTCAGAATGTAACCACATTTGGATACAGGGTCTTTAAACAGGTCATTAACTTAAAAGGAGGTTTGTAGGGTATATCCTAACCCAATATGACTACCGTTCTTATGTTATTAAAAATAACAAATCTAGACATAGACATGTGTGCTCACAGAGGGAAGACAAAGGGAAAAATAGCCATCAATAAAACCAAGGGAAGAAGCTTCACAAGAAATTACACTGCTCATAATGTGACCTCAGACTTCTGACTTCCAGGACTGTGAGAAAATAAAATCCCTATTGTTTAAGTCATTCACCCAGGCTGTGGTATTTGTTATAGCATCACTAGCAAACTAATATACAGCCTGACTTCAATACTTAATATAAAACTATAGTAATCAAGACATTGTGCTATTGGTAAAGGAAAAGATGAGTAGAATGGCTCATTGGAACATAGTCAACTTTGACAAAAAAGGAAAGGCAATTCAATGTAGAAAAGGATGGTCTTTTCAACAAATGCGCGTGTAGAACATCCACATACAAAAACATGAATCTAGAGATAGATCTTACATTTTTCACAAAAACTTACTCAGAATTAGTCATAGATCTAAATAGAAGACACAAAGCTATGAAACTCTAGAAAATAACATAGGAAAAAACTTATGTGACTTTGGGCTTGCTACTGACTTTTCAGATACAAAATCAAACACATGGTTCATGAAAGCAAAAAATTGACAAGTTGGATTTCATTAAAATTAAAAACTTCTGCTCTAAGAAGGGTACTGTTAAGATAATGAGAAGACAAGTCACAGACTGAGAGAAAAATCTACTACCTAATAAAGGACTGGCACTCAAAATTCACAAAGACCTTTCAAAATTCAAATCTAAGAAAAAAACCTAATTGAAAAATGGCCAAAAGATCTCAACAGACATGTTATCAAAAAAGACAGATAGATGGTAAATAAATATATGAAAAGGTGTTCTACTTCTTATGTCCAGGGGATTGAAAATTAAAACAAATAATAAGATACCAGCACACACCTATTAGAATGCCTAAAATCTAAAACACTTATAACACCAATTGTTGGTTAGGACATGGAACAACAAGAACTTTCAATCATTGCTGGTGTAAATGTAAAATGTTACAGCCTGTTTAGAAGTCAGTTTGGCTGTTTTCTACAAAACTAAACACATTCTTACCATATGATCCATCAACTGTGCTCCCTGGTATTTACCCAAGTGAGTTAAAAACTTTTGTCTACACAAAGCATTACTCATAATCGTCAAAATGCGGAAGTGACCAAGTTGTCCTTTAAAAGATGAATGGATAAATAAACTGTGGTACACACATACAATGGAATTTTATTTAGCATTAAAAAGAAACAGGTTATTAAGCCATAGAAAGACATGCAGAAACCTTAAATGCGTATTGCTAATGGGAAGAAAC
Source organism: Nycticebus coucang (assembly GCF_027406575.1). Lineage (NCBI taxonomy): Eukaryota > Metazoa > Chordata > Mammalia > Primates > Lorisidae > Nycticebus > Nycticebus coucang. The sequence continues at coordinate 33,191,381 of NC_069793.1, forward strand.
CAATCATAAAAGGATAGATACTGTCTGATTATAATATATGACATTCTGAAACTGGCAAAACGATTGAGATAGTAAAGATCAAAATGCTTACGAAGTGTGTAGCTTATTAAAAGCAGTGCTATCACGAAAAAAAAAGATCAAAGGTTGTCAGGAATGAGGGAGAGAGGAATGGGGAGAGGAAGGACTAGGTAGAGAACAGGGAATTTTTAGGATAGTTTCACTGTTCCATATGACACTGTGACGATGAATACATGTCACTACATATTTGTCAAGATCCACAGAAATGTCCAAAACAAAGAGTGAGTCCTAGTATAAACTATGGACTTTAGTTAATAATAATACAACAATACCAGCTCACCAATTGTGATAAGTGTACAATACTAATGTAAGGTGGAGAAACTGCTGGGAGGGTGGATGAAGGAGTATATGGGAAATCTATAATCTTCTGTTTTTTCTGTAAACCTAAAACTCTTCAAAGAAAGTCTGTTAATTAAATAAAAGGTTTATATGACTGCTAAGTATTCATTCCATTCTTTAAATCACATTGACATAAGCCAAAGATTTATATTTATGGATTATAATGCAAGCTGACATTTTAAAATAAACTACTATAGACATGGAGGAAAAAAGAAGTATTTTCTAAATTTCAATGTACTACATAATATAAAGCAGAGGTCTTAAACCTGGAAAACACACGCCCTTTAGGCTTTATAAAGATCTTCCAATGGGTATGTGGCCAAGGGCAGTTCAAAGGAATTCAACTTTGAGATCCTCAATTTCCATAGTTATTCTTCCCTAAAATTAATCTACTTGAAAATGTACCTATAGACTTCGAGTTCTCCTTTCCCACTGACCTGAACCTGACAAAAGAAAGCACAGTTCTCATTCTCCCTGGATATTTAGTGTGGTACATTGCTCCTAAGGGAGAGTCCCATAAATACAGAACAAAGACAAACTAAAGGGGCTTGTACCTTGCTTCCTAATAACCATGGACAAACTCAAGACAATGAAAAGTAAGGAGAAACTGTCCTAGAAACTGTTAATTCAAATTAAAAAATGAAGTCAGACTTTGTTCTTGTCAATTTGACAATAATTGCCAATTAGAATACATTATGGACCTTTTCTACCAATTGAATGAGCTAAACCCATAACTTCATGGTTTTGACAAAAAAATGTTTAAAGCATATATTTAATGAGTCAGAAATTATATCTTTTATCAATAGTTAAACCTCAGTGAAAAGTTTTATATGTCAATTTAAAAATGTGTGAGGAGGTACATGGTTTTAAAAAGTGAATTTAGACTGGTGGTGCCCTTAGCTTGGTGGTTAGGGAACTGGCCACATACACCGAGGTTGGTGGGTTTGAACCTGGCCTGGGCCTGTTAAAACAACAATGACAACTACTACTACCACTACTATTACTACTACTACTACTACTACTTCAACAACAACAACAACAACAACAACAACAACAACAAAACAATAACAGCAACAAAATAGCCAGGCGTTATAGTGGGCGCCTGTAGTCCCAGTTACTCGGGAGGCTGAGGCAAGAGAATTGCTTAAGCCCTAGAGTTGAAGGTTGCTATGAGTCATGACACCATGGCACTCTACCCAGGTTGATAGCTCGAGACTTTGTCTCAAAAAAAAAAAAAAAAGTGAATTTAGAGAGTGCTCAAACAAAAAAACACACGGATAATATCATCCTTACCATGTCATTCAATATTACCTCACTTTCTATACTTTTTCTTCTGTATCCTTTGTTCTTATTGAGCAAATTAATTCATGTTATTCAACACTACTTATATGATCACTCCATTTCTTCTTAAGTCTTCTTTAAGAATGTACTACACATCATAAATATTCTTTCCTTTAATCTAAAAGCAGTATCATGTTTTATCACTTGATATTATAAAGTCCCAAAGCTACAGCCCAGATAAACCATTAACTCTAAATACATACTTAAAAAAAAAAAAAGAGAGATGACATCAGTTGAATTAGCATCCAATTAATTTCACTATTGATGCTGTGTAATTGTTTTAGTCACCTGTTTAGTGAATATAAATAAGAATATTGAGATTAAATAAAACTTGCTAAAAGATGGCCATAACTGAAAACCCACAAAGACACTACACCTTTGGAGTCATTTGGCTTGAATCGGAGCTTTGCCACTTATTTGATATATGACCTTGGGCAAATGACTTAACCTCTCTAAACTACCTTATTTGACTCTGAGGACTAGGTGGGAGGATCAAATGAAGTAATACAGGTTTTATGTCTATACTTATTAAGTACCCAATAAATGAGAGCCATAAATTATATTACAAGTAGTATTAGTTTCCAAATTCATTCATTTTTAAAATATAATTTAAATAGGGAAGAGGGAGGAAACAATTTGAGAGAAACTGAGACATACAAACTTATTTAGGAATATTTACTGAGCATTTTATCGTGTGTCAAACACTGTTGTAAACAGAACAGAATACACAAAAATCTCTGTTATTGTCAAGACCACAGTAGAGGAAAATGAAAAGTAAACATAATAAATAAGGAAACTATATAACATATTAGAAGGTGTTGAATGCTACCGGGGAAAGGTAGCAGATTCAAGAGTAACTGGGAATGGCAGAATGGGGATAAATTCCTACTTTGAAAAGGATGGCTGGGAAAAGCCTCATTAAGAAGGTGACATATTAACAAATATTTGAAGGCATTGAGGAAGTTAGTTCTAACTGAAAAGATCTGAAAGAATAACATTTTAGGCAAAGGGAATAGGCAGCATGAGGCTTAATGTCTGAGAAAACAGGCCAGTGTGGCTGAACTGGTATAAACATGAGGGGAATGAAAGATAAGATGAGAGAGTTAAGGCAGCCAGGTCACGTAGGGTCTTGGTGGCCACCAAAGGACTTCTGAGGGAGATGGAGAATCAATGCAGAGTTCTAAGCAGAGAAATTACATGACTTGTCTTATGTTTTAAAGAATTATCCTCTTGGCTGATTATGAGAAAAGACTGAAAGAAAGAGGTCAGGGTTAAAAGCAGGGATCTGGTTAGAAGGCTGTTACGATATTCCAGGCAAAGCTTGATGACGGCTTGGACTGAGTAGTAGCTTGGGAGGTGGTAAAAACTATTTCAATTATGAATATATTTTAAAGCAGAGTCAACAGAATTTTTTGTCAGATTGCATGCTGGGTAAACAGCAATTGTTTTCTTATACTTGTGAGGAAAAAAATCTTCCTATAAACACCTGAGTTTTTAGAGGGGAGGGACTTCCTTCATAACTTCTGCAGTATGAGTACCTAAGAGGTTAAGTGAGAAGAGAAAGCATGCATAGTGTTTGCCTTATTCATAGTGCATAAATTTAATATTGCACATGCTTAACACATATATTTTTGATTTTTAAATGATTAAATGTATTAATCATTATATCACACTAGCTTCTCATCACCCCTGGTGGCAAGAACTCTGCTCATTCAATTACTCACGATCTCTTCCCTTCCCTCCCCTTAATCTTTACTTCTGTTTGTCAACAATGATGAAACCAGATGAAGAAATAACTGCCCTTCTGTAGTATTAGCAATAAAACAGGAAAAAGAAGTTACCAAGCATTTAGCTTCAGTAATTTCCAAAGCTTAGTTACTGCTACTTTGTGTACATGTGCACCTGGCATACTTTACAATCCATGTACTTTTATTTATTTTTTACTCGGTACTAGAAACATGAATTAATGAAGACGCTGTTGCCTCTGTTATACAAAGAGGTAACTTCATCCTCATTATGCTTTAGTAAAATGGGAAGACTGTGAATGCAGTTCATAAATAGAGTTCCTGTTCCTGAATAAATCATGTTTAGTTTCATGAAGAATCTCCAGGTTTAAGAGAAAAACCATGCCCCTGCATTTTTCCAATAGGCCTTACTTGGACCCACCTCAAAGCTGTAGGGAAGAAGGTTTTACCTCCATTTACTTCCAATCCTAAAAGATACAATTGGTAAAATGAAGAAAAATGGTAACTCAACAGTTTTATAAATGAGACTTTCCTTTCTATACCATGTTTTGCCATCGCTTTCCAAATACACTTATGTATGTATGTATAATACAGACCTCTATTCAAATAAGAAGAAATACATATTTCTTCATTTTCTACCTTTTATTTAAAAAAATGTGTCAAATGAAGACATGGTGATGACTGATAGCATCACACTTAAAGGTTTTCCTATTAAGATGCCAAGAGCAGGCAAGCCATTAAACACACCAAATTTGATGCAATTTTTTTTCCATATTAGTGAAGAATTCCACACTTCAATGCTCTGGTGTGAATTTCTTACTATTAAAATGTTCTACAATGTTCAGAATGTTAAAAATGTTTTAAAAGTTTACTAAATAATATTCTATTAAATGCTCTATTCAATAAAAATTTGAAGAGGTTCTAGAAAGATCTTATACTATTCACTTCTTTTAAAAAATAATACCAATGACTTCAACTTTTCCAGTGCTGTAAATAGACCGATGAATTGCTAATAGTATTCTTGCACCTCTAAAGGTCATAAATTTGGTTTGTTTTTATGGCCACACACTATACTTCTCGTGGACCACGGAGATCTGATTAAGTTCTATTTTAATAAACAAGAGATTCTCTGAGAAATATTTTGAATTAACATTATAAGCATTATAATGAATACCACCTCTGAAAAATATTTCTCCTGTTCCATTAAATAAAGTAGGAGATAATTAACATTTCCTTAGATAAATTATCAAAAGAACCAAGAAGTAAATATTAGCACATTATACAATACAGAAGAAATTCCAAACATATTTGGCATGTTAAAACATTAACAGGTATTTTCATGTCTATAACATATAAAGTTTTGATAATTCAAACTGTTTAGTTTGTAATGCATGATTGATAATGAGATGAACCAAAACTTATGAACTAAAACATGGCAACTGAGACCTCATCAAAAACTACAGTTATATCTTGATAGTTTTATTAATTTCTGGGTTTTACAGTTCCATACTTAACAAAATATCATTAGCTTGTATGAAAGCCATTGGGTGAATTGTGCATATAACTGTTTTATGGAATTATACTTTCAAATCACATATGCTCAATAAAAATCATATCTAAAAGTTATGAGAGGTTTTTCACTATACTAGAATAAATTTCTAGCAAATGCCATTATAATAAAATCCCCTTATAACAAAAGATTTCCAAGCCCCAAATGACTGCTTCATTTTTTAAAAAAGCAATTAATTGATATAGCTTCAATCATCCAATAATTGAGACAAAATACTAAGATAAGGTCTTAAAAATTTTTGCAACTGATAAGTCTTTTATTGAATCATACAGTTACAATCAGTACAGAGTACAGTCATGTGGGCTCCCTTGTATGAATTACTTAAAACTGGGTCCAGAGGAGCAGGCTGAGGAAAGCCAGGGAGTGTCCTTTCAGAGGGTCTCTGGACATTTTCCTATTTCTATCTGAAATCGGGGTTGAAGAGCGGACTATTTTGTCATAAGCTTTGCCACCCTCAGCCACCTTCTGTATTGTCCCCAGAACATTTGAATACTACATAGCTAAAAGCCAGTTCCTACTTAAAGTTGTTGGTAGGACAGAATGGTAGTATCAAGACTTAGTCTAGATACTATAAGCATTAAAATATCTGTTAAACATTAACAGGGTATATTTAGTTAGCTGACAGCAACTAAACCTAGGTCACCTGGCTACCTCAGAGGTTCACAGAATTCTGTATGTAGCAAAGTCCGGCAAGGAAAGTGCTTTTCAGTCACTTCGCAAGTAAGTTCTGCTGCTTCTTTCTACCTTGAGATGTTGCAGCCATTACTCACCAGAGAACTTAATGTGCTGTTAGAAAGTTTGTGAGGGCACAAGTTTTGATATCTATGTTTAGTTGTCTACATTTAAATACTTGCATGTGTCTGTAAGGGTTACAACATACTAGACTAGGCTAGGTTTTTCTGGTATGCCTTTTAGTTCACCTGGGAAAAAAGTAGGAAAGGTGGAAAATATCTTTTTTACAGACATAAAATGTAATTGATGTCTCCATTTAGTGAGCTATTATTTATAATGTCTTATATCTATGAAATCATGCATAATGCATGATGTTTACTTCTAATGACTGATAATGTGTGATGTTTTCTTTCAGTGGTTTAATTACTATGAAATGAAGAATCACATATTTCCAATTGCAAATCTTAAATACTTTCTAATGGCACTAAGCTAGTTAAATCATTTCTGTTCTCAACTTTGCATGTCAAATAAGCTACAATTTCATGTTTTCAGTTCTGTGCTGCAGTGTAAAAACACGCTGACAACTTTTTTTGGGGGGGGGTCTAAAAAAGTTTCTAAGTGGACAGTTGTGAGTCAGTGTGTCAATGTATAAGCAAAAAAACTATTCAGCTACATTTTATGGTTTTATTTTGAAAATCAGGCTGATGTGTAAGGAAATCAAGGCTTCCTAGTTGAAATCTTTAATTATAAGCATTATACAGTCGAAAGGGATCCTAAATTAGGTATTATCTTAACCCTACCTTTATTTACTTTTACATAATTATCTTGATGAAAGATATAATTATAGCATTATACAAAATTACTAATCCATGTTTTAAGAAATATTTCTTAAGTGATAAAGACATTACACAGAGATTAAGGCAATAAATCGCTAAAATAGCCATGAGTAAATAGAAGATAGAACTATAATTCCTATTTCTGTCTTAGGAAACAAAAACCTTTTGGAAAAGACCGGCTTGGGGGAAATATTTTATAAAGTTTCAAGATATAACCATACTTTTCTAAATGATATACGATGATCATTTTAATGTGTAATTTGGAGGAAAAAAAAATCTGAGAAATATGACTTTTGACACCATGGGAAAAGCAAAAGGTTCTCTTTGCTTGAATTTTTTACTTTTTATTATTGTGTAGTGTCATGGAGACAGAAATCACAATGTGACATTTTTGTCCTCATCTTTGATGTCTGCAGCATAAAATTATTACTCTTTAAGAGAAGTGGTCTCTTATTTGGAAAACAATGAAGCTTATTATGTAACAATTAGAAGGAAAAATCATAGAAGGAAAAATCATTTTCCCTAAATAGCAGAGTGGCTCCAAATCCTCTAAAGGAGTGCTAAAAGAAAATGTCAGGGATACAGCAATTTACAAGCTAAATTTTAAACAATGATACAAATTATCATAAAATAATCATGTTTACTCAAGGAATAATAGATACAAATGTCAATTGACTTAAAACAATGAACATGTAAACCCAGGGGATATTACTATCCAGTGTTATCGAGATGTTATCAACTTGGCATCTCTCCTTTACTTGAAGGGTACATTTTATTAATAAATGCTCAGTTGGTTTGGTCTTCATTAGTCATCCTGATAGGTATCTCTACCAAATCTCTACCAAATGTCTATATAGGCAAGAAGAAGAGATAATATAGGCTAGTTAAAAAAAAATTTAAATTTAATCAAAATTATTTGATAGGATTTTAGTGCATTAAGCAACAAGCTCACCAATAAAAAAGTGAATTTTGCATAATCCAGAGATTTAGAAGGAAATTGATATGTTGATAGGGAAAGATAAGTAGAGTGGAGAAAAAGCTAGCAAAATCTTCGCCAAAATGAAAAGATTAAATTAGGTGTTAAAGTATTAAAAAAAAATACCTAGTTGATATGAAGAAATATTCCAAGTAGAAGGTGGGAGTCCTTAAAGACAAGAAATAGTTCAATAATTAGAAAAAATTTAAACAGTTCAGTTTGGGCTTGGAGAATTGATTATTAATGCTCTTCCCCAAAGAGCTGCTGACAAACAAGACCCACACAGAGAGTTAGTTAAACATGTTGTTATTTAAATATTTAGCAGAGTTCCATATATTAGTTTTTTACTCATTCAACAAATATTTATTGAACACCTATTGTGTGCTATCCTGTGTTAGGTACTACGGAAAATGTGTGTAACTGACTAAGAAAAAGGCAGTTTTTGTCACTAGCTTACAGCATGGTAAAGAAAAACATCAACAAAACAGGAAATTTAAATACTGTAATTTGTCAGTTCTATAACAGAAAAAATTTACAAGGTACTCTGTGAGCTCAGAAACAGGCTACCTAATCTAGCCTTGAAGAATCAGGAAAGACCTTTTAGAGGAAGTGACATGTAAGTTGAGGATTAAATGACGAATACGACTGATCTAGCAAAAATACAATACTTGGAGGAAAAGGGAGAGTATTTTTTGCATTTACAAAAGACTTGAAAGTGACAGAAGAATGGGCTGTTATGAGGAACCCAGGAGAGAGTCAAGCTGCAACTTGAAGTTCAAGACAGGAAGTGAGGCTAGACAGCCAGCCAAAGGCCAAATCTTAACAACGTGAATTTTAGTAAAAAGCATTGGAACAGATTAAAAATTCACTCAAAATACCTCTATAAATATTTACTAAATAAATTAATAAACATCTATGGTTGATCTCACTCTCGCATAATTAGTTCTTGAAGCATCAATTGACCCAGTATGTACTAATGTACATTATTTTATGATTATTTTACTATAATAGTAAAATACCAAATAGTTTCATCCCAGGTCAGGATATTAAAAATCTGACAGATTTCTTATATTTCCCTCTACATGGCTCAAGACACACACACAAACACACACACCCCCCAAAGGAAATTTCATCCTGATATCTAAAACAAAGAAAAGAGATTTACAGTATTTCAGTGAGAAAGAACTATTCCTTTGTACGTGTAAAATAAACAACTGATTAAAGTCTTGCCAATCATTTCATTAAAAATAGTCTGACGAACACAGTAATTTTGCCTTTTGTAATAGTGCTAAGGCATTTTCCAGGATAATTTTATACTACATATAAATTACTAAAAGGCATGACCACTTTACTTTTTGGTTACATTTTTATAAGATTCACTGTGCTTATGCATATATTAAAAAGAGTACTGGCTTTCATATGAAAGCTATAACCCAGTTATAACCTAAGAATATGGGGAACGGGGAGAGGGAGGGGGGAAGATGGGCAGAAGGGAGGGTGATTGGTGGGATTACACCTGTGGTGCATCTTACAAGGGTACATGTGAAACTTAGTAAATGTAGAATATAAATGTCTTAACACAATAATTAAGAAAATGCCAGGAAGGCTATGTTAACCAGTGTATCGTGCCCCATGATCGCATTAATGTACACAACTATGATTTAATAAAAAAAAAAATAAAAAAAAAAATAAAAAGAGTACTGGAGAAAAATTATATTAGAACCTAAAACAAAAACATAATTATTTTAAAATTACACAAAATATCACTTTAATTTGCTTGTTTTCCAAATTTAAAATAAACAAATTCTACTTTTGAAATGATGTAATTACTTTTTGAGATCATAACTATATGATAATTATCATTTTTAAATTTTAGGATATTCACTGTAAAGCAACGAAATTATCAGCCCTTCTGATTAGAAAATAGATGCTTGTGGGAAAAATGGGCAACTTTATTAAAAAAAAATTATGCGGATACATCCTATAATAAAAAAGTACATTTAAAGATCATATAATTAGATGGGAGGAGTAACTGGGTATGATAAGAAGAACAAATCAGGTTTTACTGCCTAAATTAAAATTTAGCACACAATTAAGGCCGCCTAGCATGAGTCAGTGTATAAATTAGACTTTTTTTCCTTAAAATGCTTTTTGAAATCAAGAATATATATGAAAATAATTTACTAATTTACTTTGGTAGTGCTCCTCCTTTCTCAGAACTACATGTTACTGGATTATATTATGCAGTTCACTGGTAGAAGTGATACAGTTAAAATTAAAAAGTATGGAAATATTTAAGTAGTTTATTTTGACAGTTATCGTTAGGATACTTATTTTAGGTGATGCTACTGAAATCTTATATGGCTCATTGGCAATTACAACAGTGCTTAAAATAAAAATAAGGTAGAGATGGCTGTGGTGGTTTATGCCTGTAATTCCACCAACTTGGCATGAGGCGGGAGGATCGCTTAAAGTGGCAAGTTTGATACCAGCCTGGGAAACACAGTGAGACCTCCTTCTCTAAAAAAGCAAAAGATAAAATATGATGTAAATTAAGTTTATTTGTTAAAAATAATCTTTATTGTATTCAAAAATATAAGAATATTTCACTAACTATACTAAGTAATCATCTCTGTGATATCAGGAAACTAATTTATGTAAATTTCTAAAATAAGGCTGATGGTTATTTGGCATTAGGTGCTTTAGGAAAACTTTGTCTATATGCTTACATTGGTAGCACATATACTAAAATTGAAAAAGAAAAGCTTTGTTTAGAATGCACTAGTAATTATGCTACTGCTTCATAAGATTATAGAAAATATTGCTAGTACCAAAAGGAATCTTTCCAAGGGTGTCTATAATTAAAAGTAAAGAACAATTAGAAATAACTCCTTAAGTGCTTGCTCTGATGACTTAACTTATGGGCCACACTTTTCAGGCCACCTAAACATCTTTAGATAGAATCACATTTCAACAATCCAGGACATATTAAAATAGATTCCATTGTATCATAAATTTATCTACATACAGTCTATGAAAATATTCAATATTAATATTAGTATTTCAATGCCTTTGTTTAAATCACCTCTATATTTTCATTTCTAATTTAAGCATGCTGTTCATTTGGTCTTCCATGTTGGTTGTAAAAACTATTAAAGCCTCCATATACATTCTTGAAAATTACTTCAGGTTTCTCTTTTTCCAGAGTATTAGTAAGTCCTTTAATCTCTCTTTTTCCATCATCTCAAAGTGTTTGATGTTTTCTGATTCCAAACAGAAGATATTTTCAAAAAAAGGATATAAGGCAGTAAATAAGCATTTTTTTAAGTAGCCAGTTTTTCTAAACTTCACACAGCAGTAGTTAAGTCTATATAAGGAAAATGTTATCAAAATAATTAAAATAATGCTTTGTATTATAGTGTCCTATTTATTATTTTCTTCAAATATATTCTTAAAAATCTTTACAGACTTTAAAACTTATTTTGAAAAATACTTTTATATTAATATGAGAGAACTGAACTCTTCTCAGAAACATTATGATATGAAAATTTACTGAGATGTCTTAAGACCTGGAAAATTCTGGTAAGAGTTAAATACCAATAAGAAATTTTTGATATTTGATAATTGTGGTATATACATGAGAGAACATTTTAGAAAGCATAATTGTTTTCAAAAACAACTGCATGGTTTTTTAACGACAGGATGAAGCTAACCTAATAGGTACCATTAGAGGACAGAAAATGTTTATACCAAATAGTTTTTTGTAAAGAAGTTTTGTAGTATACAGATAATACTATCTATTCAAAATTAGAAATGGGAGGGGGGGAGAGAGAATGAGTCCTCCTTTCTGTCATAGTTTCAGTCTTGTGTTACAAATAAAAGGACCCTCCCTAGCATATGGAGTAGTTGCCATGTCCTCCCAGGGATGGTCTGTAACTATGTTCACCTCAGGCTCATCAAGAAGAGGTAAACTGTCAAGTATAATTTCAGTCATAGAGTGGTTTGGTTGAGACAGATTAGTGGTATGCAATCATGATAGATAGTTTATCCCAGCTCCAAACTGCCGCTTGGGAAATTGTGAACTCAAATGAACAGAGACTCAGTCATTATTAGTGTCAAAAAGGTATACAGAGACAAAATTTGGTTGGCAGCAGGAAAGATGAATCAAGGCAAAAAAAAAAATGGCCAATTGCATGTACAAAATCGAAATTGAGAGGTTACAGTTTGGAAATATTTTAAATACCAGAAAAGTCATAGATTATTAACTGTTCCCTGATTAATATTTAAAAAGTGTTTCTCTAATGTATTTTTTAGAGAGAATATAAATTACATTTTTTTAAATTTCAAAATCTTTATTCTCAAGGTAATACAGAATCAAGAGCCCCTTTTTATATGCAGGGATAAGACAGCAAAATGTTTTTTGAAAAATTATATAATTTTTAGTATCCTTTCTTTAGCTGGATATTCCAAGAAATCAGACTTTTTCAAAGGGAAAACAGTGTAAAAGGGAAAACTGTAAATATTTTAACATTTTCAAATGTTGCACAGTTTGATGAACTTAAAATGTGGAAGAATCTAGTCTAAATAACTTTCCAAATATTTTCTAAACATTGGAAAATACATATTAATAAATTGTTAAATACCTTATTTTACTAGCAAACACAAACTTTGGTATCTTTAAACCAGGTCCCCCCCAACCAAAAATCCACAAAAAGAAATGTCCTCAAGTGTCAATGCCTGAAGTGATACGCTCTGACAAATCTAACAGCTCTTTCTGTGTCATTCCTAATGCACTTGTCACTCAGTATTATCCATCCTCATTAATGACAATGGGAAAGTTTATCTTGGGAACACGTTTTAAATCATCTACTCTTTACAATGGGACCATGAAATCTCTTACAAAACATGAGGCGGGAACTACTCTGACAACAAAACCCCTTCCTGGCAGCTTTATTCTTAATTCCTGTTCAAGGAGTAATCTGTTTATTATAAAATCATACAGAACAATATATTAAACAGAATTTGAAACAAGAATAGCTAGTGTGATTTTCAAGCTTACAAGTATTTTTACAACATTTTTATTAGGCTGAAAACACTAAGTTGAGTCCTTTTTGTGTGATTTCATGAAATCTTTTCTACATTATAAATACCTATGAAAAGGAGATCTAACTAATTTTAAAATAATTTTCAAATGCCAAGGTCCCTTGTGTTTATACAATTAAAAATATAATAACTTCCATTGTTTTAAATAAAAGCAAGTATGAGTAAAATTGCCCTTCTGTTTAAATTACCTAACGAAAATGCATAAATATTCCAGTATCTCCCATGACTTAAAAAATAATTTTACAAGGACCAACATTACTTTGAATAATATATTTACATTTTAAACTTCAGAATGATCTTGTTTTTTTTTGCCTAAGAAACTCCTACATTAAAAAAAAAAAAAAAGTAAAAATAAGCAAGGCTTCCTGATGCATAGTGCCTGGTTACATGTGCTGTTTTGACTTGGCTATCAATTACAGACACTGGATAGTGTGGCTAATGGACAGCTAACCTTTTTTGTATACTTCTGCTAATAAGATCAATATAGACTTATGCTCAATATAAAAACATATGCTTATGCTTTTAATATTCAGTCATTAAAAGTTTAATGCTACATTTTGAAAGAAGAATTTACTGTAAAGTAAAATAATCTTAGATTATAATAAAAACTCAAAAATACCACATTTATATTGTGATTCAATCGCTTCTAATCAACTGGTCATCTGTATATTCAAACATGCTACAAATAAAAACACTGAATTTTAACATTTAAATTCTATGAGCTTAGAAAGCATTTTAACCTCAGGATTATTACTTTATTATTTCTAATTAATGCTTAATTAAAAAGCAAAAAGAAAAAGCTTCCTTTGAAGGGATTATGTAAAAATTATATAGGCTTCAGCTTAAGATTCTAAGTTAAATGTACAATCAACATAAAATGATTAATTTATGTTTTATAAAAGAAATATAAATAGAAGGAAAAATAAACATTTATAATTGCTCCCCATATATTAGGTGTTTATTGTAAATGTGGTAATATACAAAAACCAGCAATTTATGTGTGGCTTTGGAAAGCAGAATTTGTACTAAAGGGTGAGAGGCTGCTTTAGCATTTGAAAGAATCTGGTAGAGACTAAAATGGGGTTCTTCTAAGAAAGTGAGTTCCACATGATTACAGAGAGGCTGGATGAGAAAATATGTGCACACAATGAGAAGCTGCCTTTGAAGCACTTTAAGCTCCCTTCCAATTTTAACCTTTTATGAAATCTAGGTATTTTCTCAATGAGACATTAATGCAGACTGTTTGAAAAAAAGAAACAACTAGGTATTTTCTGAGACTGCATAAATTTTACAAGAGTAAATTACACATCATATGATTCCATATATTCATTATTTTTCAAATAAAGTTTAAATTTAAGACTATAAATCATATCTTCCAATTGGCAATTCTCTCAGTAAGTTTTCTTTAAAGTATGTAGCCCCCTAAAGTAGAAGTTTCTTTTTTATAGTAAATTTTCTTTGTAAATGACCAGATAGAAAATATTTTTGGTCTTACAGGCAGTAAGATTTTAACTTAGTGATGTACTGTATGAAAATAGCCACAGACAAAATGAACAGAACTGGCTTTGTTCCAATAAAATTTATTAAAAAAAAAACGGAGGGGCTGGATTTGGCCCATGGGCCATAGTTTGCTAACCTCATGCTCTAATGCAACAGGGGCATAGTTGCTTTGGTATTGCCCTTTACTTGCTCAATTTTATGTGGATCAACACATAAGCACCTTTCCAGTAAAATGATGGGAATATTGTAATAACTGAAGGCTAAAGAAAAGAAATGGCCCATATTTATGGTACTATGAAGAGTAGATCACAATTCCAAAATATCTTTACATGCACTCTTTATTTTTTGACTGAATTACATGAAGTCGATAGCATATGCAAAGGAAATGCATTCAATTATACATAAATCATGCACTGTAAAGCTTTTCTTCTGAATATAATTGTCCTTAAATTAAATTTCTATCTGGATCAGAATAGATTCCCAAGAGGAAATTCTTAAGAAGTCAAACTAAAGAACTAGATTGGAACGTGTCAGCTTCATGTGCACAAAGAGACCAATGGGATGATTCTTCAGTAATGATAGTTCTAACGTGTATTATTACAGAAGTAATATTAGTCACTTTACTGCTAATGCATATTTAAATAAAAATTGGAGAATATCTAAAACATTGTATTCAAGTTTGACCTTACATAATTATCTCATCTATAACTCATAAATCTCACAAATCTTCTATTATATACTTTCTGTTAGAAGCAAGGAAAACATACAGGCAATAAAATCAACTATACTGCTCAGAGCAGACCAGGCATATTAATAGGCAGCTACTAGATCAAATGAGGTTACATAGAATAGGTACTTTATTTTTTTAATTTTTTTGTAGAGACAGAGTCTCACTTTATCACCCTTGGTAGAGTGCCATGGCATCACACAGCTCACAGCAACCTCCAACTCCTGGGCTTAGGCGATTCTCTTGCCTCAGCCTCCTGAGTACCTGGAATTATAGGCACCCACCACAACACCCAGCTATTTTATTGTTGTTGTTGTTGCTGCAGTTTGGCTGGGGCCCGGTTTGAACCCACCACCCTGGGTATATGGGGCTGGTGCCTATCCACTGAGCCACAGGCGCCGCTCCAGAATAGGTACTTTGAAGGAGGGAATTAGGATTGATTCCAGTTGCTATGGAGGACTCTGAGAAACCTAATCTATATCTAATAGCTCACAATAAAGAATTAGACTGGAAACCCCTTACTGACATTTATGAATTTGGAAAATTTATTGTCAAATTTTCAAAAATGAATAATTCAAAATTATTTTCAAATGGCAACAGAATGACAATAATGAATCATGGTTCAGATAGCATATAGGGTGTGTATTATTAAAAATATACTATTAATATTTATTAAAAACCATTAATAAAAATTTATATTTCTTTATTTCCTATCTGGTGTTTTGAGAAGTACAGTCCTGTAACAACAGTTCCTTATGTTATTAGCTGATGTTTGTTGAAGGTTATTTTACTTATGAAAAACCTGAGAAGTATATTAAGGATCTATAAAAAACAGCATTAGCACTATGAGACTGTTCCAGAAGTTCCGAAATGGTGAGATTTGTTTTCAGCAGAGTTAGAGGACATTCATTGGTTCATCCATTCATTTTATATTTGATGAACACCTACATAATCAGGCAATGAATGAAGTAGACCTAAGTTTATAGCACTTAAGCCCCTAAAATAATCATATTTTCCCAAAGTTTGATGTTTTATCACATAAAAGAAATGTGTGATATTTTCACTGAGCCATAGTTTGGCATCAAAAACAAACAGAGTGGAGATACAAGAGCTAAATAACAAGCCAAGAAGGTTACTTGGATCAGAGCTATTCTTGGCTACTTCATGGTTAGTTTTAAAGATTGGCCTTAGTGGGCCCAGGACATACCTACAGGAGGGACTCTACCCAACAAATTCAAATATTGTGATGTGGGTGTTTTGTACACTCATATTAACCTGGAAAAAAAAAAAAGGATTGGCCTCAGTATTTTTATAGACCAGTCAGTACTATATGCTTTTAAAGAGTAATTTACTTTTATTCACTTGGTTCTTGATTCAAATCATTGTTAAATTACTTTTGTTTGACCTAGAAGATTTGTTTGGCATTGACAAGAAATTTAATGTTTTTTTTTTTTTTGACAGTACATAGCAACCAAATAAATAAATAAATAAATACATAAAATTGAGGATATGGGGGTTGCTGTGTGACTGAGGAAATGCAGGGGCAAGAATCTCCAAAGTCCCGAATAAATCTATTTCACTGTCTTTAAAACTTTGAGATTGAAAAATCATTTACACCTCACAAATATATATAATATGAAAAATCTAACTGTATTAAAAAGAATAAAATATTTTCTTTCCATTCAGTATGGAATATTATTAATTCATTCAGTACAGATAGTCACTAATACTTTATGTATGGATCACCATATTTTCTTCCTAGGCCTTCTAAGGCCTATAACAGATAATGAAAAATAAATCACTACAAGTTTGATTCCTTTTTGATAGTTATCTCTGACAAGTTTTGAACTTTATTTTTATTTTATTTATTTAGTTTTTTGAGACAGAGTCTTATTATGTCACCCTCCGTAGAGTGCCAGGACTTCACAGCTCACTGCAACCTCAAACTCTTGGGCTTAATCTATTCTCTTGCCTCAGCCTCCCAAGTAGCTAGGACTACTGGTGCCTGCCACAATGCCTGGCTATTTTTTTTGTTGTTGTCATTGTTGTTTAGCAGGCCTGGGATGGGTTTGAACCTGCCAGACACGGTGCATGTGGCCAGCACCCTAACCACTGAGCTATGGGTGCCAAGCCAAGTTCTGAACTTTAATACAGAAAAGATGGACTATGTAAATTGTAACGATTTTGAAACATGCTCATTTTATGACAAAAAATTGTTTAGCATTATCACCGTGCTGGGCTTTACTATAGTTGGACACGATCCATATTTAAAACAAACAAATATGTATATATGTACAAGCAGCTTTCCCCTAAAAGTGTTACTTATATATTCTAATAATTTTCTATAGTTATTTATGTAAAGAATATAGCACTATTGCATTCGGTTTTGCGCAATTTTACAAATTTAGCAATTTGTAAAGATATTAATAACCTAGTTTGTGTTAGCCTTTTCCTTTGCCTATTGAACATAAGTTGACTCATTTATTTACAGGATCAACAAGGGCAAAACATTTCATGCTACAGCAATGACCCTTCACAAAGATCTTGTAAACGAATAGTCTATTACAATATGTACACAAGTGATCTTTAATTGCACCGAGTCTTTTTGTTATAAGCTTTTTCAATGCTATACCACCATATCTATAGTACAAATTAGTAAAATATTTCTTAGGTTTTTGAATGATATTGGCAGAAATATCAACAAAAAAACACCCTGTATCAAAGTATGTAAATAAAAAGTTTGAGGCATTTAAGTCTACACTTGCAATAATAACTTTTAAGAAACTATTGATCAAGAGAAAAGATTCTTAAAATTAAGTAAGAATTAAATAATTAGAATATTCATAAGTAATTCATTAATTAAAGACAAAAATTAATGAAATACAACTTTGGTTTTAATAATAGCCTTTGTAAATAGGGATAGTTCTATTAAAATTGATATTAGCTCCAGTTCATAAGAGAAAATTTTAATTGTAATAGAAGATACTTCTCTCTTTTTACTTAGACACCTTGAAGTTATGACTTTGAGATGTTTAGTGAAGAATCTTATACCTAAAAAATAATTTTTAATTCCCAAATACATTCCAAGTATTATATAAATTAGATAAATGATACTTAAAACAATTTTCCAATCAAGTATAGGGTCAGATATTTTAACTGACTTACTTAAATTTCTGAATGAGCGTAATATATTTTTGACAGTCTTAAAAAAATTGAAACTACTTGGTGTGTGTCACACTTTATGGGGGCAAGACATGATTGCAAGAGGGACTTTGCCTAACAATTGCAATCAATGTAACCTGGCTTATTGTACCCTCAATGAATCCCCAACATTACAAAAAAAAAAAAAAAAAAGAAAAAAAAATTGAAACCAAATACTCAATTTCATTAAATCCTTCATACTGGATATCTTATTTCTGGAAGGCTCATGCCAAAATGATTTAGCTTGATTCTCTACAACAATGGTGGGTTGACTTGACAGCACCTGACAAAACAGTTTAGTGAACTTCACTATACCAGATACAAAGAACCTGAACTGGCTACTCTATAAAACGTCCACTCTAGCATTGAGTTATGACAATAACAACTTTGTCAAAATCTTAATTTCCACTTAAATAAGAGAACTGTTTTAATAGTTTTGGGCCTAAAGGCATTTCTACTATACCCTATTTTCTATTTATTACTTAGGTCCCCAATTCTACCTTTTAAAAATTAATAATTTATATTTAATATCACATTCTTAAAAGAAACACAATTTATTGAAATTACTAAAATGTAGGAAACTTCAAAGTGATATTAATCAATGAAAGATGAAAATATTTTATAGTCATAGGATTTATTGCTTAATTTTGCTTACAGATGGTATTTAAAGAACTTTCACCAAATAAAATATTAGCAAAAGAAAAAAGTAGCTTTTAGAATGAATGAATCAAACCATCATTAGAACCAGTTAATGACAAGTAAAATTAGTTAATGGTGGCAAAATTAGGAATTTGAGAAGTTGAATTTAGTAGATCCTATTAACTTCCTAGGTGTATATATCTTAACTATTTCACAGGATACTTTTTGATGCTCCAAAGATAAAAATGTAAAATAACTTACAAAAATATAAGCTACATACGAAAACATTTAGCTATAAGCAAATTAACATTTGCAAAAGTACCTGCACATAGAACGTAAGTGTATATCATAATAACATACTATAATTAAATTTGACATATTTTTGAACCAAATCAAAATAGTTGACTGGAATAAGGAAAACAACATTTCTTTGTGTAGAATACTTTCTCTGTCTTATAGAAGGGAATAGTATTTTACGGAATAGTTTTACAGTTTTTGCAAATTAACTTTTCCATAATAAAATACCTATCCTATACCAGAACTAAGTAAAAAATAAAAGAAGAACAATATTGCCACCCTAATATATTCACATGTATATGAATATACTGATACATTATATATATATGTGCATATAAAAAATATATATATAAGAGAAAGGTATCTCACACATACACACACATATTTTTTGAGAATTTTTAAAATCAATTTCTTACTGGAGATCTTTAGGATAGAGGCTTTCTGGCTTATGTACAAAGATGAGATAGCAATACAGCACTGGCATGGCAGACAGTGGTTAAGAACATAGGCTTTAGAATAAAAGAAACCTGAATTTAAGTGACATTTCTGTCAGTTATTAGCTCTGGGAGTTTGCATAAGTTAAGCTGCTTTATCTCTCTGAACCTTCAGTCTCCTCACTTGTAAAATGTAGATAATAATGCCATATGGTAGCTATAAGATATATGAAATAATGCCTATAAAGTACCTGTAATAGTCCCAGCCCCCTGTTAAAACACTTAATAAAGCTTACTTAATTAATAATAATTAATAGAGTTCCTAAAACATACTGGCTTTCCAGGGTAGTTCTGTACATGGCATCAGAAGATCTGAATTTAATCCTGGCTCTAACCATAGATATATGACTTTAGGAAGGCTATGTGACTCCTCATATTTTTAATATTACAAACATGTATATGATTATACACATTCAAGGGTTCTTATAAAGATTAAATAAAAATTAAGCATGTTAATGTATAAGAAAGCACCCAATATAATGCTAGAACAAATGAGATACTTAATACATGCTTTTAAAGAAACTTAAGGTAGATCTGAGTTTCTTTAAAAACAGTAGCTAACAACTTAAATATTTATGGAGCATCTACTACATATGCTCAGGATTTAGCGGCAGACAAGACATCCTATGTTCCTACTCTAGAGGGGCTTATATTTTACTGGTGAGGATGAGAGAATAAACATGTTAACTGGTGAACAATTATAGCAACATGTAAGTGTTACACTGAGACTTAAAATGGTATGTGATAGCAAGTGTTTTAGTGAATACTTCAGATGGGGAGTCAGACTTCTCTAGGAAGGAGATTGAGATAGTTAACCCATCTCATGAAAAGGCCTTGAAAGGATTGATGGGATGAGCATTCTGAACATTTGCTGTGTAAAGGCACTGAGGTAGAACTAAACTTGAAATGTTCTGGGTACAAAGTATCTCCAAAACTACCTATGTCACAAAGCTCAAGGATACTATATTTATTAAGTATCAGTATTACAGGCACCTGGGAGGATATACTAATAAAATATATCTTCTTATCTTCTAGGAACTTACAAACACATTTGGATGAGAAAATGAAACAGCTGTGATTTACCATCATTTTTTGTTTTCTCTTATTCTGTCCTCCTCAGACACCATAAATGACACATTGTGGGAGAAAGTATTTCAGAAAGTATCAGGTAAACTGGGCAAAATCTGCTCTAGCAGCTCTACAAAAGCTTTCAGAAAATCCTTGAAGTACTATAACACAATTTTCCTGGAGCCAAATCACAGAACACATACATAAATGTTGGTAGCTGCAAAGTTTAGGAAGAAGATCTTCAGGAAAAAGCTCTTTTTTCCTTTTGCATCATTAGACAGTGCCAAGTCTGTATCACCTTGGTTTTAAAGTTGAGATAACTGCACCATGAATACCACAGATACCGGTGATACTCTACCTGTGTACAGATACCACAGATACTCTTTATGAGAGACTCACAGATTTAAGACTAATAATAGCAAGATTCTAAATATTTGACTTTGTGTAACCATCCTATTATTCAAATATATGTGTTCCTTAAATTTCCTCAGGAAAAGTATAAAAAGAGTACAATGTAAAATATTAGACCTTATGTTCAATTTATAAAATACAGATTTTTATATAAAAATTACTTACAGGTAAGAAGATATTTCAACAGTGTCTCTCAAAGAAATAGGATTCATTTGATTTAACAAATTAGAAGTTTAATATTGTAGGTGCTGATGACCCTACTGAAACGTTCAGACACATAATAGCCAAACATGACTATATTCTTCCTTGCCAAATGAAGCAATGATGTTCTGCCAGCCAAACTAACAGGAAGCATGGGAAATGAACACAAAAGCAAACAGGCCTTATGCTGCCTAAGGGAAAGTCAGCAAGATGGCAGTTTCAATCATTCGGAATAATACTAAAGCAGCCTTAGGCTTTTCTCAGAATGGAAACATGTCACTATTACTGCAATATTTCAACAAATCAGAATGCAGAAAAGAACACTTATGCAATCACATCCTGGAAGGGCACTTTACTCAACATTTAAGTGGAAAATAATTATAAAGAAATTTCAGAAAAATTGTCAGTGAACATAAATGACTCAGGGAAAAATGTTTTCATTTTTTCTTTCAAAGTGCTTAATAGATTTTTCAAAAGCTTACCACTCAGAAACAATTTCCTTTAACATTCTCCTTAAGGAATTATTAATGTAAAGACAAATTTCTACAAAGTGGTAAGTGAAAAGTTTGGTATTCAGGCTGTCAGAAAGAAATACTAATTTTTGTCCAATACAGTATGACTACATTAGAAAGTTTGATCAAAGAGAATAAGCTCTCACAATATTTATATAGGAAGTTAAAAAATACTTCAAATATTTTTGGAACTTACCTAATCAGTATACTTTCACATTTGTCTAGTCATGTACCCATCTTTGGTCAATCATCAAAAAATCAAAGGCAAATTGGCATGACTCAACCCTAACTTTAATACTGCATGATTGTGTCGTGTAAGCTTGTTTTGTGTGAGAGCTGCTGTGGTTTTAGCAGAGAGATTAACAACCGGACCTAAGCTGGCCTCCAAACCTTGCCCTGCTGATGCCTCAAGCTCTTTGAAGTCTGACCATCATACCTGGCAAAACAACAGTGGGAACTAGGATAGTGTCAGATCTAATCAAATTGTTTGCTGCAGTATAGCTAACTATGGGGTTCACTAATTGGCCCAATTGAGGATTATACCTTTTGCTACAGATTCAAGACAATAATTTAGTTAAATGATGTTTTTTTTTTTTTTCTTATCTCTTCTAATTAAGATTCCAAAGTGAGAAGAAATAGGATTAGACAGAGTCTCAAAACTGTGTTCTCTTCAAGGTGGTATGCACTTTGATAGGTTCACTATGGCATGTGAAATACATTGAGTATAAGTATTAAACCAGCTTCTAGAGATTTCTGTGAAACCTCTGTGATACTAATATATATCTCTTGAGAATGAAAGTATAAATATGAGGATGGAATATATTAAAATGTAACCATGTAAAAAATTGTTAAAGAATGTTAATTTGGATTTACTTTTAACAAATGGTTTCATCAACATAAATATATGCCTATCTTCAACTTCGACTTTTTCTTTTTGCTAACTCCAGTCTATTTAGAATAAAAGATAGTTA
The DNA here is from genome assembly GCF_027406575.1 of Nycticebus coucang. Classification (NCBI taxonomy): domain Eukaryota; kingdom Metazoa; phylum Chordata; class Mammalia; order Primates; family Lorisidae; genus Nycticebus; species Nycticebus coucang. The sequence goes on from NC_069793.1 coordinate 33,214,062, forward strand.
AAATAGCAACCAGTGAAGGCATCATTATCAGGAAAGTTACACTGCCATGATGCTAATTATTAAGGAAGGTTTCCAAGCCAGGTATTTATATTTGAATAGCAGGCTTGCAGACTGTAAGAGGTTTGTGCTTTTCCAATGTGTAAAGTTTCATATAATTCTACTGAATTGTATCTAGTTATATTTTAGTGTTCTTATCTATCTAATTTATACTGATGGGATCTACTCTTCTCGTCTTGATTCTTAAGAATAAGTCTCTTAAATAAGTAAATAAAAAATAATAGCTACTTAATAAAAACTGGTTGGTCAATTATTTTGTGAGAAAACATTTTCTCAGGTACAAGGCACTGAGGTTTTATATTCTGAATTAGAGGCAAAGTATGACAAGCAACTTGAATAAACTTAATTTACGATGACATTTTCTATTCCCAATATCCACTTAGTCTATAAGACCCACATAAACACTCCATGATAATTATTACTTTTGGACTAACTGAAGCCTATATAAGTATTATTTATTCTTATATTCCAAGTTTTTAGTAAACAGTGCACTCAGTGTAACTCAATTACCATGCTCTCTCACTTGATCTTTGAAACATTGATTCTTTAAGCCGGAAACTGTACCATTATCAAAGTGGAAACTCTTTGTAATAACCTTAATAGAAGTTGCAACTAATGTAATAACACATTATTATCATTACCCTAAAACATTTTATTACTAGAATGCAATAAGATATGTTCAAGCTGAAAATATAAAATCAAAATTGCAAAGTAATATTAAATGCAAGTGAAAATGCTTTTATAATGTCGTTACATGAAGCCAAATTTCAAATCCTACCAAATCTTACTTTTACATGTATTACAATTACCAAAGTAAAGAAAAAACTGGTTAATGATTACCTCAACATTAGAGAAGCAAAAACTACAGAGACTGAAAAATACAAATTCTGATAGTTATTTTAACTTGGAAGTGAAGCTATGTACCCAAGTTATAAATCTTACACTTAACTGAGAAGGCAGTATGAATGGGTCATTTGACCAGGGGGGTTATGTAATATTTACAGCTGTGTTATTTGGACTATTTTTAAAACTCCATTCATAATTTATCTATATTACATATATTTCAGCAAAGATTTTATACCTACCAAGTAAATGAACCTGTTCTTAGTTCGGGGATAGATGTAAAGATGAAGAAGACATAGTTTAAGTATACCGAATCTGTTATTACATTTTAGTAAAGCTTTTGTTTAAAATATTTCATCACTATATAAAAATATAAACAAGCCAATAGGTGTTTGGTACACAAAAATGGCTCAGTGAATGTTTGCTTGTATTGAATGGAAATTAGGTGAGGTTAGATAAACTTGATCTGAGTAAGATCAAGGAATAAGTTTTGTATATTGTAGTTAATCAAATATGCTAGTGTGTTACCATGTAAAACTCATAAGAATTATCAGTTTTCAAAGAATTGTAAATATATTTCTTTCAACCTGACTACATATTGAATCAACTTCAAACTTTCTCTTTTACTTACCTAAGGCCTGATAGAAGTTTAATGTCATTAGTATAGATATGATTCTGCTATGGTTTTTTTAGAGGGACTAATTCATTGAGTTTTACAGTTATAGGAATCAGTACAAATTGTAACTGTGATTAGATACACGTTTCTACTTGAATCAGACAAGACATACTTCAAAGGAAGAAATACTCTTTTGCCTTCTCCAGATCACTCAAAGAAATTAGAGACTATAAGTTAAAGTTGCTCTACCTATTAAAGGCTCTGGTAGCTGTTCATGCAAAGATAATTAGTTTTCATATATATAAAAATGCAATGATTTAACACATTGAAGAAAAGATACCATAAAAATAGAGATGAGGGGTGCTTGCCTGCTTCTTTCGCTCCTTCTTTGCAACCATGCCCTCTTTTAAGACCATGTGACTGAGAGTAAATTCTAACATAAAAGAAAAATCTCTCTGCATGGAATCAGAAAAGTTATTTCTGCTTTATCTGCCAAACCACATTTTATTTCTAAAAGTAAGACTCAGATTCAATGCCTGGTATATGATAGTCACAGGCTTTATAGACTAGTACAGTACACATTTTGTTTTTAAAAAAATATTGAAAAATGTATTTGTTGTACATATTAAAACACTGCCATTTGATAGATGATTTTACGTCTAATAAAGAAATACTTGAACTAATTACTTTCAGGTCATTTCTACTTTTGTTTCCAGTTTTTATAATATAACCTATACACTTATCTGTTGAATTCTAATATACAACACTATATTTAAAACATTTAATATACATTTAATATAATTTAAAACATTTAATATAATGTTGTACATTAATATATTCTAATGTACAACCCTATATTTAAAACATTTAATCTTAGGTGAAACACATGATTTTATTATGCTCTAATTATACCTACATGTGTTTCTATTAGGTTTGTCTGATTTCTCAATTTATATTTTTTCTAATCGCTAAATTGAATATTGTGGCATAACTAAATTATATATGATGTGTTTCACTTATATTTCTATACAAAAGCAAAAATCTTACTAAGTTATAAGCCAAAAAATGTATAAGATTTGATCGATTGTACTGAATATCAACTTTTTAAAAAAAACATGCTTTTTTTTTTTTTTTCCCCAAACATTGCTTCCAAACTACAGGGTGACCAATTACAATGATTCTTAATTTAGAATAGTGGGAAGAAGAGAGAAAATGAAACAGAAACCTGTGTGGATAACAAAAGATCACTGATCAGCTCCAACAGTAAACTGTACTGTTTACTATAACCTGAAGTTATTGAAAGGAAAGGTCCCATTTGACATTATTCAAGCTTTTTATTTCTCTTTCTCCCCAACTCCCAATAAGACCTAATGACAGAGAGAGAGAGAGAGAAAGAGAAAGAGAGAGTTTTTTATAAACATTAGTCACACTACTATACTATTTTCCTTTCTGGACATAATATTTATTTTCACTGGAGAATCTCCTTGCTTAGTTTATATGATAATAGAAATGATACCTTAAATTGGTTATCAGAATACTGATTTTTGGGAAAAGTGCCAGAGGGGAAAAAATTATATCTTTCATTAAAAATACAAATTCAACCTAAAAGAAAATAATAAGCACAGTTTCCTTGTGACACTAAACTTTATCCGTCTAAAAGTTTTAAGTAATATTACGGTAAATTACTCAGTATCCTACCACAAAAACTGGAACAATTTGAACAATTACAGTTTGGGGTTCTATTTCAACGGTTTCTTTTGAGAACTAAAGCAAATTAGCTCAAGGATCACTATTTCTACACTCTCGCTCTTTTGGCTTTAAGTGGCTTTTGAAGGGAGTATCCCCAGATGAGAAACTTCTAACACTCCTGCAGAGATGACCTGCTTGAAGAACTGGCTGCCTGATTAACTATTAACTGCTCTCAATAGGATTAGATAATTAAGGACATTGATGACCATTAATTAGGAGGAGGGCACATTAATTTGTCACTGGATAGGGCCCTTACAATGATTTATAGGTTAGTGCTACTTGCAAACGTGCAGGAAAAGAGAAAAAGAGAGAACCATTAAGTTACCTTTATCAAGTGGCCAGCTTAAAGGGGGCAGAGGGTCAAAAAAGGGCCAAAGTGGTCACTTAAGGGTGAAGTCCCAAATACCAAAGCAATGCCAAGCCACATTGACCATCATTTGGTGATGAAGTTAAAAATATGCTAATTTATTGGTGGCAATTCTCTCTTTTTAATGGTTTCAAGCAGTTAAGACAAGTGGCCTGCTTAAGAGCTTTTCATTTGAAAAGAGATTAAACAAAATGGTTTGTCAAGGCTGCTTGGCTGTTTTATGTCTTTGTTAAAAAAAAAAAAAAAATTGCACCAACTATACTGATAACTATCACATCACCCAAAAGCCATCGCTCTCTGAGCATTTACTTCGTTAATAAATGCATCAATTCTAATTGCTTAATAGTTCTCTACTCATTTACTCTTTCGTGAGATTATGTTGAAATGAATCTTTTGCACCACTACTTTCTGTTACCATTGCTTGCATGAAGGTTCCAAAAAGTTTAAGTGTTGTAGAAAATTTACTTAAAGACTAGGGTAAAATTATACTTTGTTCACTTCTACACGGAAAGCAAAAGGTAATTTCACTAATAGTAAAGAAAAATACTTCCAAAACAGATATAAGAACCCTCTTTCTTAGCCATACACAATTGTGATAGCAGTCACATTCTACACACAAGTAAGCACAACTGATTAACATTTAATTAAATATGCTTTTGACATCCTTGGAAATATGCACGTCATATTTGTCATGTAAGTTTGGAGCTAACTTTTAATAGACATTTAAAACAAAATAGTTTTTGCCATACTCTGATGATATGCCATTAAGATAAAAGGAGAGTCTAAAAAATTATTGTTATACCGAAAAAACTTAAAAATATTTAGCATAAAACAAGTCCTAAGCATTTCATTAAAGTAAAAAAAAAGGCAGGAGGAGGGAGAGATACTATTTACCTCAAGACTATAAACTAAAACATAAAAATTCTCTTACCTCAATGGTGAATAGCTTCCTTTTTAATTTAAAAGCTAAGTCTTTGACATCTGATTCATCACAAATCAAGTTATTAAGTCGAGGAATCTGCCGTATATGAATCAGACCTTGTGGAATGGAAATTAAAAGAAAAAATTTAAAAACACTGTCATCAGATTCATAAATTAAAGAGTCTTTCAGCAGAATCCTGTAAATTTACACACAAGCATCCTCCCCTTTCAAAACTGGAGCTTACTACCAGGAGCAATGAAGCAAATGGTGTGATTATACTCAAGTAATCAAGCAGAATAAGATAAACAGAAATCCTTGTGCGAGAAAAACTAATTGCACTTTGGTACAGAGGTACAGATGTAAAGAGGGATCTTAATACTTGTCAAAACTACAGCCGGTTTGTGTGTGATTTTCTCTTGTATTTACAGTAAGCAAATATGGCTATCACCTTGCATGCTGCCCACGGCACCACTGAGTGATCTTTATTTTATTAACTGCACCAGTAAGCAGCCAGCAAACCAAGGCTTATGGGTTACTGATAACCAGGGAAGCACTCTTTAGAAGTACTTCATTTTGTACCTTACTAATGACTTGAACAAACCATTGACGAAAACCACATTTCAGAGCGCATTCTAGGACCAACATTAACACCTTTGCCATCTGAAGACATTCACTTCCATGGCATGTTAGACCTTTTATGTGGCTGTTATAAGCTTGCAACAGTGCTAGTAAACCATGAGCTTTGGCCTCTTGTCAGTAGAAACATTCGCTAATTTTTTCTGACAAGGGCACTGGATGGCTTTTGTGCTGCCTAATGTAGTTTCTGACTAAACTAGGGGTCATTTCCCACAGATGAAGACATAGAACGTTCTTCAGTGGATCTTTCTGCCTGACTCAGCTCGTATTTAAAAATCACCTGCCCCTCACAAGGACATTGACATGACAGGCAAAGGAAAATTCCCTATTTAAAAAACAGATAAATCTTATGGACAGATTCTTTACTGCTTCTTTAAGCACATGGTTTTATGTGTGTTTGAATGTTTAGTAAAGTACTTATTAGTTTTAAGTTAAAAAGGTAAACCTCTAGGTGCTCACCTTCAGAAACAGCCTTTTCAAAAGTAATTCACAAATTCAAAAATATCTGACAATTGTTTAAGTTAAAAAATGTAAAAGATGTTATCAAGAAGACAGCATTAGCTATAAATTTAGTTGTTTAGTACAATATATTTTATTGAAATAGGTACACCATACTTTTATTTGTATGTACTGTTTAGCTAGCTAATAAATCAGAAGGCCTTACAGAATGAATGAATGATTTCATCATAAAGTCCTTTTTCTTAAAAAAAAAAAAAAATTATGAGTCATTAGAGTCACTTATTACTCTGGGGGGAATAATTCATCAGTTCAGAGATTTCAGCACAAAGAATCAGCCTTTCCACCTTTAAAATGTTTTAATCAGGGTGGCGCCTGTGGCTCAAGGAGTAGGGCTCCGGTCCCATATGCCGGAGGTGGTGGGTTCAAACCTAGCCCCGGCCAAAAACCACAAAAAAAAAAAAAAAAAAAAAGTTTTAATCAAAATAACTTTGTAGAATATGATACATAATTTTATTAAATTCAAAAACTTATAATACTTATATAAAATATTCAACAATAATTCATTGAAATAACATTTAACTTGAATTATTATAAAAGTAAATGGAAACAAATTAAAAAAGTTAAAACTTAGTAGATCTTTTCTTATAATGAAAACAACATATTAAATGGGTATGCAGAAGGTTAATCTGGGATATACCATATGTATACCTACGTGAGTAAACAATGATGAAGCAAATTATTTTACAGTACCTTTCGTTCACAGCATATTTATATATTTTTAAATAAAAATTTTACTGAACAGACATAGCTTATATTATTCTAGCCTTTAAAAAAATATATGATTATTGGTTTATGTTATGTTATTATTTTTTAAAGGCTGTACAATTCTTCAAAGCACAGGCCAACTATCATATAAAGGATCTTATAATCTTTTATACTTTTTTTTGTAGATTGTAATATGTAAACCAACAAAAAACTTGGCACAGTCTCACACAATCACAGTCTTGCACAATTTTGCAGCAGGCTTCAAATACGCTAGTTATTGTTTAGAGATGTCCATGGAAGCACAGTAGTTCCACAATAATAACACCAATAATTTATATATGCCCAGAATAAGTAAATACGTAAGAATCTGTTATTCACCCCATTTATATTCAGCTTAGACCTAAGATACTAAGACCTAACTACTAAACCTTTACTATTCAAATGGTTCTATGTAAGAACCTTTATTTTAAAAATCTCCAAATAAAACAAATGGCTAGAATAATATTAAAAGTAAAAAAACCCACCAGTCTGATGAATTTACCTGTGTTTTTAACAGAGTGGCAGTATTTAAAAATTTACTCATAACTCTAACAACAAAATGAGTAAAGAGAAAAGTCCAAATAAAATTAAAGATGTTCACTTTCTGAAAATGTGATTGAATATTAGGACATTTAAAACAATACAGTATGCATCTTATCATACACATAAGCTTTGTAAAGCATAAATTGCTGAACAAAGCTGTTATTATTAGATTTAAAATGATAATGATTTCAAATATGACTAATCAGTATGACTGACTTTATGGCAACTTTAAGCAACTGGAAATACAAAATGAACATCTGACTTAGCCATGCCTTAGTATTTGGATTTGACTCCTATCAAACAGTTATCATAGTTTATAGTCTTAATAGAGTTTGATGATAAACTGCCATGGAAGACTGGCCAGGAATGGAAAACATTTAACAGGTATATTATAAAATACAATTCATACAAATTGACAGCAGATATTCTGACTGGGCAACATGCTTCCAGGTACCTAGAAGCCCCCAGGATATACTCTTTTCATGATGAAGGTGCTGCTTACCGTGATAATCTTTATATAAAGGGTTGGTTTCTCTCTCAGAACCGATAAATGATTCCAGACCAACTACTGTATCTGACAAGTTTGTAACACGAGCAATAACTGCTTTATTCTGCAAAACGTGAAAACAAAACAGTTATGTTAAAAAAAATATAACATCTATACAATGCCACTATGCCACCTCAATGATGAATTTTAGTGGAGATAGACTATTGACACAGAGAAATAACTAAAAAATTAAAGCTAGCACAGGCTGAAAACTGGATGAAAATACTCCCTTAATTGAAAATTTTGACCCATGCAGCTAAGCTATTATAATTCGAAGAATTGAGGGGAAATTATAAATTGGTAGAAGACATTAATTGGTCAGTTTCAGTAGAAACCATAAATTCATTACTTTTTAATTGTCTTAAGGAGCAAGGCTGTCTTTATTTTTATACACTATTATTTGAATTACTTCGCCAATTGCCCATTGGGAAATCTGGCAGGCAGCAGGATTCAGAAACAGTAGATAGTACAGTATAAAGTATAAGGCAAGGTTCCATTGTCATCTGTAAGCTGGGACTAGGTCCCAGGCCTATAACAGCTGAGGTCCTCCATGACATATTAGAAACATGGAAGGGTCTAGCTAAGAGACTGCAAAATGGCTAGCCCTGGAGTCTTCTCTTTTCTCCTTCCAGATGCTGCCATTTGGCTCTGGGATAACAATAAAGGCAAAGAAAAGATGGTAGATAACTAACATTTAGATCAGTAGCTTACCCTTTTAATCCAATACAACCCAAGATTAACTGAAATATACTGCTAAATATATCTTAATAAATGCTGCATTTTGCTAGATTGAAATAACATAGCAATATGTTTCTAAATATAGTATGCCAAGCTATTAAGTAGCAATAGTTCTAAAATGCTCAGAATTTTAGGGATATTAAAAAAAATCAAATAACCTGGTGGGTTTTAAATAAAGTATTTTATTTAGAAGTTCCTTTTAGCCCATTTTTTTGCTCTGAAGATTTAGATATGTTGACAATATTTGTAAAATTTTGTAATTTTGAAACTCCTATTCAGAGTACCCACCAATTTAAAACTAATCTTTGCAGAAAAGAGAAATGTTAAGTAGTCAAGAAAATTTATCAGTCTTTTACTATGTCCCCTGTTAGAAAAGAGGCCAAATATAAGCCAAGATTTCATTTTCCAAAAATACAATTGACTACTGAGCTGACTGGAATTCCTCTGGTTCTAAAATCCTCTTATAAAGACTGCATAAGAATGAAAAATAAAAGAGGGCTGGTCGATGTTACCTGACTCCGTATGAAATACATAGTTGACTGTGTCACCAAATATTCTGTCAAAATGACTGGTTAATTCACACCTATGCAAGTATTCGAAACTGCTCCATAAATTGGAATGTGTCTTATATAAAAAATGTTTCCACCTTTGAATCAGTGCACTTAAAAAGAACCAGTAAAAACAGTTATCCTTAATTGTCTTTAATACTTTCAATCACGTGGGCATTCTCAATATAGAAAAGCAAACATAATTTGGAAATGTCTATTTTTTCTAAGGCTATTTTTCACTCAATGATGAGAAAATAATTCAGATTGATTCCTTACTTTCAGTTCTGTGCCACAGGGGATGGTCCTACTCCAGGAATAACAGGGGCTTCAGAGGCCATAAACATGTTCCTCTCAATATTTCTTTAGCCAAAGACCATTATATCAAACTCATCCAGGTTGGGCTTCAGCCAGTTATTCTTCACCCAAACAAAAATGTCTGCCAGACATTCCAACAGCTGGGATACAGTTCACAATGAGTCAACTTGAAAATGATTCATTGTGCTGAGTACTGAACAATGTTGGGGTGGGGGTGGGGTGTGGCTGGGTTGGTAGTAAAGGGTGAGAACAAGTGGGAGTGAAGAATAACCATGTGGTTTCCCCATTAAGAAGAATCTTGGATAACAACCAGCGGGCTCTTATCATTTCATTTTTAGGATAATCTCAACTGGGAAGAGTACTCCTGTCATGGACCCTCAGATGAACAAGCACTTATACAGGCTATTGACAATATTTCTTAATCAAAAAGGTCAGATTTCCTTTTATCTATAAATAAAAGACTAAGCCTTTGTAGCTAAATATATCTGAATCTAAAATGATAAAGTCAATTTTTCTGCTAGAACTCAAGTATTTAAGATTTTAGTGAGATCAACCAGGACTTTCTCAATTATATGAATAACACAAATTATATGGTTTAAAGATGAGATTAATTTCCATTCTATAGTATATAAGCAAGGCAATCTGTATTTAAATGGTCAACCTGACATTTGTTTATTTCAAAGAGTTTCCTTCCTTCATTTAATCTCAAAATTTACTAATAAACCATGTATAGTGTAGAATGTTTATTAACTTTATAGGTCTTTTTAAAGGTAATTTCTGGGAAATTAAAAAAATCAATTATCCACTTTGAAAAGTAAACCTACTGAATTCCAAATATAAAAGGCATATACAGCCTAGATTTCAAAATTTCTCAGAAACTCATTCATATATTTATTTTACTTGTATTTCCAAGAACCACAGCTTGGAAATACCCACTATTATTAACTATAAAGTAAATTATATTTTAAAAACTTAAATGTAGTATCAGAACATAAATAATTGTTTAATGGTACTATTACCATAAAATATGTATGTAACAGTGACCTTACTGCTTTCTGCATAGTAATGTTGCAAATAGTTTATATAATGTAGCAACCAGATTAGCTGTAAAAGTTGTACAAACTTCTGAAAAGCATCTATGGAATAAAAGGCAATGGAGATTATATAAGATTAAAAATCTAAGTTTCTGAGATAGTTTTTATTTTTATCATAAACTCATTTTTCTATTTATCTATAGAAACACAAAAGGTAGACATATAATTGTACATTTTCTTAAAGTTAAAAAGTGCTATAGATTACTGCTGTGTCTCCAAGATTCATAAAGAATATGATTTATTGATGTAATACCTTAAAACCATTCTTGTCAAAAGGTCTATTGAATCATAATGTTAATCCCAAGGGGTCTTTTCGATAGAGGTAGGTGAATTTACTTAAAAGGATTTAAAATTAACGGCTTAAAAAACCCTGAATAGCATAATAATCACAATTCCCTTTATCAGGAACACACTATGGATAATAAATTGTCATAACGAACAGCCTTCAGAAAGCTTTAGCATAGTGACGTGAGGTTTTGAAACTGAAACATCCATATTCTCATCCTAACAAATTCTAAATGTTTTTATGTTATTAGCCAAGATATGAAACCTCTTTGGTTTTCAGTACAGAGTTGCAAATGGAGGAGTAGAGGTATTTGTGTATCAGTTACCTAAATTTGAACATCATTTTTGTATTAATTTTGAAGTTTTTATTTATAGTTTCCAATAAAGAACATCTGATGAGAACATTCAGAATTTACCAGTGTTGGTAAATTAATGGTTATAGCACATAATGTGGCATAATGACATCACCCAAGTACATACAATGATATTGCTAGCGCTCCTTCTTGCTCATCTGCATATAAAATCTAGGATGGCTCAAAAATCCTTCTTAGACGAGACAACTCTGCCTTCACTCCTGGGTGAAAGTTGTCAGCTCTGGACAGTAGCCAAGACATGACTAGGAGAGAAGCCAGAAGAGAAGAGAACTGGTGTCCAGGAGTTTTAAGAGTCTGCTGGCAGTCTCAAATAGCATTGTATTAAGTTACATAAAAGGCTCTTAAAACTTTCTGCTGCAGTGTAACTTCTCAATTAATCATTTAAATTTAAAATATGTCACATTCTGTTGCAAATAAACAAGGCAAATCAGATTGTCAGTCTTCTACTTTTGTATTTCAACTTTAATTTCTCAAAAAAACTGTAAGGTTTTTGTTTTAATTGTTCTCTATTTGGTTTTATAGAATGTTTCCTGTTTGTACTTATACTATGATAGATAAACACATTTTTTATTAGGATACCCTAAATTCATTAAACAGATTTTAAATTAGGGAAGATCAATTTAATGCTCTCTTCTAATTCAAAGCTCATAAAGCCTTCAAGTCAAAACTATGAATTCTATCAGGAGATAAAAATTCAACTACTGCCATATAAAGCTGCCACAATTTTCTAATAAAAATAGTTTGGATACATAGAGTTATTAAGTAACAATCAGAATCCTTTAAACCCTGATTATTTCCTTATTTTCTTGGATTTAATTATCACTGTATAAATGCAATTTGTACCAATACAAAATACATTTAGAGGGAAGATTTTTAACAAGAGGGTTTAACAAGTGATTAATCAATAACGTAATTATCAAAAAGCTTGAAAGAAATAAACCAATTGACATAAAGCATTTATGTAGTGCCTTAAGTAAGAATAACTTCTTGTGTTACCCAATTTACTTCTTAAGAACGACAGGAAACACAATACGAAAGGAAGAGCTCTCATTTGAGTACAACACAAATATCAGATTTGGGACGGTGATAGCATGAAGCACTATTAAGCTAATGCTAAGGACCTGAATATTTAAGTTACTTTATATTGGACCTCAGTACATGATAAAATGTATGTATGTATTGGGGTGGATGCTGAGGAGAAGTATTTCTACAAGAAAAGCAAGTATGTTACATTCAAAACCTCAATATTTTCTAAAAAATGAGATGCACATTAACATGAATATACTTATAACATTTCTTTCTTATGTGATCCAAAAAACAAAACGTGGATCAAAGGATAAACCTAGGGATATTTAATAAGGTAACTGCTTTTCCATGCTTAAGTTCTTCTGAGATTGTGAAATAACAAGATTATTTATATTAAACTTATAACTTTCTATAAACTTGCCTTACCTTTCCAGAATTGTTGCTTACTTCTGTAGATTAGATTTTTATTTCATTAAAAATATTTGATAGTGGGGAAATAATTCTCTTCATATTGTGAGTTTAAGAAAAAAATACAATTTTATCAGATAAAATTATACTAATACATATTTATAATAAAATAATGAAGGCATTGGATTAAATCTTTCCAGATTTAACTTTATTTGAGGTCAGTTAATTTGAGAATGTAGAAAAACTTGTGCAAATTTAAAAAATTCTAAACATAACATATTCTTAGTAGCATCACATACTGATATTCATGTAGGAAAATCATAAAACTAATATATTTCAGTTCTTTTGCCTAAAGCTTAAAACATATCCACAGAGGATAATGACAAATATTCTTAACCTCAATGATGTAAGAAATTGCAAAATGTCATATTTTACTAGGAATAAGTAATGGAGCAACATATTTTCTACCTGATTAAACAGTTGCCATTCTAAATTTTGGTATGAAAATGTTGGTTCTTTATAATTAAGGATTTTTTTAAGAACATATAATTTTATTTTCTGAAATGTTGTTTACATTTATGCTGGCCTGAAATACCACATTTTTGGTAGAACATCTATATCAGTTTTGCTTCTCTTTTAGTACATTATTCTATAAAACATTAAAAAAAACCCCTCCATATTCTGACAACTCTCAGAAGTGGGATGGACAAAAAAGACTGTAATGAGTAGGCTGGAAATAACGGTATAATTTTGAAAATTTATTTTAGGCATTATTCATAACTCTACATACCTAGTTTCATATTATGGAAACTATTCACAGAGATATTTGTAGTTTGTGCTTAAAAATGTTTTATAAGTAATTTCCTAAATCAGAAATCTTTTCTTACTACTTCATATTTGAAAGCCTTAAAATGCAATTCACAGATGTCCAAAAGCTCATGCCCTGTTGAAGAACAAATGCTAATATCCAAATATCAAACAGAGCATCCAGCTGATGTTTGTGATGCAGTGGCAGGTTAAAGATACTAAAGTTTAAAATCAGCTTAGAATATAATCCCATATTGAGTATAAAATTATAGCCTGTCATCAGGAACAGGCTGACAGAGCCAGGTCCAGATGGGAGACTGGCTGGGAAAAAGGCTGAGGCAGGTGGGAAAATTATGGGAACCTGACGGAAGACAGGACTACTCCCTCTGCTGGCAAGGTCCTCACCTGCTTGAATTTTTAACAAATAAATAGCTTTTCTTCAATTATTTAAGATATAACCAATAAATTATGTAAGGTGTCCCCTTTTTAAGGCTGCTATTCTATGTCTGTGTATGTTCAAACTCATGGTATCTTATTTTCTCCACATAAATATGTCAGAGATATACGGATACAATGCTTCACCAGGAGGTCCAATTATATTTATCTTGTAATTTAATTATATCATAAGCATAAACAAATACAGCACTGTTTCATAATATAAAACCTTTAAAAATTAAAAATACCTTTGAATTATGGTTTTGTTTTTATTTTTACATACATTTAGTTTTCTGAAGAAAAAGAATTCTTAGGCAAAAGACTTCACAATCTCTTTCTCAGGGTTCTGCATAATGCCCCGTAATGAAATAATATAGAAATGAACCATATAAATCAACTATACAGGGAACAAGGAAACAGCATGTCACAGCAAAACAGCATAGATGTACAGCGCCAAACCTATCTGATAATCTAATGATCTGAGTTTACAGATATTATGTACTTATATGTAAGGAATTAAGAACTAATGTTTACACAAAAAATTTGCTAAATTTTATAGAAAAATTATTCAATATTTGATTTTCAATGTAAGTTAATAGCTGCAGCAAAAACATTTAGTAAAAATCTGTTCTAAAATTTTGGCCTACAACCAGAAGCTCCCAGAACAGGAGGGATCAGCTTTTTCACCCACTGTTCTCATCTGAATCCTGGCTTAAAAGCTATTCCAGCTCCCAGCTTTCCAGAAGGCTCCATCCCAGGAATCCTTGCCTGCCATTTGGTTTGCTGATTTTAATCTCTCAGGACTTTCTTACAGTGGCTCTACTATGCTGAACTGGCACTTGCTTCTAGAAGTGAGTTATTATTAAACCTGTAGGTCAATTGTGGCACTAACAACTCTTTGGAAGCTTTCAGCCACAGTGTACAATTTGCTAGTCTAATTAAATATTAATTCTAAGTGTTACATTTTGTGGCTAAGAGCTTTTATTTTCCATCATCTGCCTGGAAGAGAAAGAGGTTACAAGGATAATTTAATCTCTCCCTGTCCTTCTCAACATTAAAGATTAACTACATAGGGTGTGAAAACATTATTAAAGAAGCAAGAACTCTTTATATAGTAATAACAATGTAGTTAATAGTGAAGGGTCAAAACATAATATTAGGACATAATATCTAACCTGGTACTTAACCAGTTTTAAATCATAAATAGTTACAAGCAAATCTGGTCTTAACATTAAGAAATAAGCATAATTCTTTTATGAAGACAGTAATCTTTCTTTAAGGAAAGATGTGCATCTAAGTAAAAAAAAAAAATAGAAATAATTCAAAATTCACACTTCATCACAGGTATTTTTCAGACAGCTACAACACCAAAGATAAAAGGCTAAGTAATTTTATTTGTAAAATAAATACAAAATTAAATACAATTGTACTCCTTTTCTGTGCACAGAAAGTGATGTAGAAGATCATCCTAGTGAAATAATTAAAAGATCCTTTTCCCTTTTTCCTTCTACCATGTTGAATTAGACTGAACACATAAGTCTCTTCCCCCTCTGCTCCCAGAACAGTTGTGTCCATGCTTGGACACTGGGCATTATAAAGACTATGCAGTCCAGCAGCCAAAGATTCCATATGCCCAAACAGATGACTCAATCTCCATACTGTGATGAGACATTTCACTATTTTTATCACTGATACATTTGAAAAGTTTGGCCCTAAATAGCCACATAGCTAATAATCACTACCATTATAGGAACTACAGAATGAATAACAATTTATACTGTAACACCGCAAAGTTATTTTACAGAAAGCCAAAAAAATTTTTAAACCAAAATTATGATTTTCATTGCCTACTGAATATGCTTTTGTTAGGGTAAGTAGAATAAAAGGTTTTGAAATAAAACTATTTTCTTTTAAAGATGAACACAAATCTTAATGATAATTTAAAATATATTCAGCTTTTATGTAAGATGCATATCGCAAGCCTACAGTAGAAGGGTTAGAACACAGTTCTACCATTTATTATTTTAAAGAAAAACAGATTCTATTTACAACTCACTAGACTTTTATGAAGTTACCAGGATCTGACAAATATAAAATTAAAATGGGTTTAATATGATTCAATTCATTTTTAAAAATTGCTTCTTTTTAACCTTTTTAAACATATTAATTTTTAATTTTAAAATTCAGGGTACTTAAGAAGATCTAGAAAAATTAAAGGCAGATACTCAGTTGAGAATATTCTAATTAAAGAAAGAATTCATGAAAAAATAACACCCAGAATATCTAGCTTTATCCTTTGGTAATTGATAGCTTTGATCAAGAGATTAAATCTATCATTTTCATCCTTAAATAGACTTCTGAATAAAGTACATTTAAAAAAACTACTAAAATAGATTACATTATGACTCAAGGTGGTGTTATGCTTTCCTATGATGCTCACATCAACAACTACATAAAAATGTTTTCAAAATTTTACAGTTGTAAACTTACGAAAGTCTGTTGTTTTTTTACCATGCAATTATTCTTAGTTCTTGTTTTAAGAATAAAAGATTTCACACTGAGAGAAATTCACAAGGCCACTGGAGTCCACATTTCATAATCCTATGTTAGTGGTCAGTTCTGAAGTGCTCCATTGCTTGATTAAGAGTTTAACTACTAAAGTACTCATCATGAACAAAAAGGGTCATGGATGTGAAAACGCTGGTTTGGTATTTCCCTATATAAAAACATACTGTACTACTCATTTCAGTGGGTTCAGAGCTCTAATACATTAATATTGTAGATTAATTTGGAAATACATTAAAATAATACACTAAATAAAACCTTATTCAATTTCCAAGAGATTTTTATTAAAAGGTCCTTTTTTTCATGCTTTTCATCAGAAAATGACTTTTCCTTTGTCTAAGCTAACTAATGCTGGCAATAGTTCTCCTCAATGAGATTGACAGAGAAAAATTCTTCATATCAAATTATTGTAAAGGAGTGATTATATGATAAAAAATGAATAAGGTTATTAACTGAACAAGTGCCAATGATGACTAATTAAAAGATGCTATAGGCCAGTTTCAAATCTCAAATCTGTTCTGAAAAATAAAAACGTTTAAAAAATTTACCAAATAATATTCTCTAGGCAAACACATTAAATGCTGAAAATACTTAAAATTATTCTAGAGTGAAAGATTATTACTTCATATTTTATGATCACTAATGTCAAAGACGTTTTCATTCTTGTATTACTATAAGGAGAAATTTATCAGATTGTTGTTTATATTTAAAAACTCTGTAACTGTGTAGATTATGACAGCTTGAATAGAAATAAGCAATAATAAAAATTAAATTTTCTTTTTGAAAGGAATGTTATTCCTCATATAGCAAAACAAACTTCCTTATTTTAATTACAATTGTGTTTCAATATTTATTTCCAGGCAATTTAAGGTAGAAGTGCTTTTAATTGATAAAAATAATAAAAATCAAGAACCTATCACAGGTTGTGTTAAAAAATATATAAGCCATGGCAAATTTACCTTGCTAATAAAATCACAAGACAAAAAAACAAAAAAGTTTATAGATGTAAAAGGGTACTTTGGAATTTCTCTACATAAAAACATACTGTATCCATCACTTTAGTAGGTTCAAAGCTCTACTACATTAATATTGTAGAAGATTATTTCCCAAAATAGTCTATGTTACTGGTCACCATTTTTCTCAAGCACAAAACTATCACTGGGAATTAAAAATAAAATTAATTTAAAAGCCACAAAATATTTTCATAATCTGGAGGTGGATGACAAACTTTACTAGTAGCAAGCCAATTCCCATTAATAGATAAAAGTATTAGAATTTTGTACCTTGCTGGTTATAAAAAAAAATCAAACAGTATCCTCTTATAAGTGCTTTAAAGTTATCACTTCGCAAAAAACACATTAAAAAGTTTTGAGAAGTACAAAATCATTTCTAACCATAAATGGGGAAAAAGGAGCTGAATACTCTGTGTAGCTGAAATATAACAACTTTTAATACTGAACTTTATATTCAAGTTTTTAGAAGTTGAAATAATATTCTTATAATTAAAAATAATATGTAGAAAGAGTTTAAAAATAGAGTTTTAGTTATTTTTCTTAAACGTAACTTCATACTTTTTTTTCAAACCACAACCTTTACTTGACAACAGAGTTTTGAACAGTTGAGTTGTGAGAATGTGAGTAGCTGCTGTTATAACTAAAGGTCTGTCTACTGCTTGAGTCTGAGAGACCACATGTTCGGCTGTCCTCTCATCTTGCCATCATCACCAATTAACTATTAACATGGAGGGCTGTACACATGCTCTTGGGGGCTCTTTAACAGGCTTCTTGGCGAGTGGAACAACTACACAGCAGGGATCTGGGAACTGAGTAATGCTCGAATATAGGAGAGCCTATAGTTCTGCTCTTTCTAATGACACTTCACTCTATAGTTCAGCATGTAACAAAGTCTGTATTTAATTTAGCCATTTTCACATACGTTTTTAGTACAATGTCTTTGGGTAGATACTAAAACTATATTTTACCAAGAGACAATAGGAGTAATAACTACTACATCACAAGGAAAATTGATTAAGAGTATATTACATTTATATTTAAGACATTTGTAATATGTATGGTGAATTATTTGAGTATTTTAAAAATAGATCTTTAGTATTTATTTTTATACGTTTGTTTCAAAGTATGCCTGTCAATTTTTTCTGTGGTATTATGAAAATAAACTTTAATTAACCTAAAGTTAATAAAAGATTTCAAGTTCAAAGTTAAAGTTATGAGGCTGAACATAAAATATTTCAAATGCAAATTTAAAAATAATTATCATCACTGTACTTGCAAAAGTCTTATTATAACAAGTTAGAATCAGTTTTGAATCCATGTCATTATTTTCCCTATTTTAACTTTTCCCCCACTTTGTAATTTTCTTAACTATGTGTTCCTTTCCTATGATAAAATTAAACATGGGAAGCATGCCAAAAGTACAATAAAGGGTAACTAATCATTACTGTACAAGTCTGACAGAATGCTAATAACTAAAGTAAGAACACCAATTCACTGGTTTACTAATTTAAGAGAAAAAGGTATTTTATATGCAGTACTTTTAATCTAGTGGTACCACGATTTTATTAGCTATGGATATTTAATTATATGACAAAATTTCCAAGGATATCATCTATTTCCTGCCAGATACCACTTCACTATCAATTCCCAAGCTCAAGTATCCACATATCCACATATACTACTTTTTTGTTCCACCCCATCTTTTACACTGCTGAAAAAGGTCCATGGGAATAGGAACTTTATCTTGTTGGCTACTGTGTCCCTGGGGCTGCCTAGAACAGTGCCTGCATTATTTGTTGAATGAGTGAATAATAACTGAATTACCCTAAGCCATTCAATCACCACTTAAACCCCGACTTACAGTCCCTAGGGACAGCACAGGTCATAGTGGAAAGCAAACAACTATCTAGCTTTATTTATGCCCTCTTGTCTGTCTAAAGTCTAACCTCTGAGAAGATTCTGTCAGTGTCTTTCATAAGAAGCAGCAGAAACTTAAAGATATCTATTATTTTTATAGACTTGTATACCTTATTTTTTGTAGCCTCACCTCTGTTCAAATTCTCAGTAATAATAGTGAAGATGCCACTTGCTAACATATATTGCATGTCTACTATGTGCCAGCAGATGTTACTTCAGATCTTCTGATGTGGGTATTTTCTGCTCTATTTTATGGAGAAGCTTCAGATGAAGCTGAAATTGAGAAAGTTAAGACTTGACTAAGAATTTATAACAAATCAGGTCTATTTGTCTCTAAAACCTAGGCTCTTTCTATCATAGCATGCTACTTTGTACACATTGTTTCTAAATTTTGATTCTAGTTTAGTACCTTTATATAAAAAGCATTACAGCACAGTGGTAACTAGAGAGAGACTGCTTAGGTCTAAATTCTGCTACTGAGTAATTGTGTGATCTTGGAAAAAAGATAATGATAGTACTAGTCATATACGGTTACTGTGAGCATTAAATAAGTTAATTTTTGAAAAGAGTTTAGGACTGCAACTAACTACAGTATGTTACAGAGTTTATTTAATAGCATTAATGCTATTTATTTATGCTATTTATAATATATATAATTTATGCTATTTATTTAATGCTATTAAATAAACTCAAGATCCCTTGGATTGATGTATTCATAGATGCTTTTGATTAGCTTTTTAAACATACAGTTTCCAATTCTTATTCTCTTTCCTTAGCCTAAAGATTGTGATTTTCCTTTCCAGTCATTAAAAGTTAGTAGAAGTTTATATGACTGGTTGGAGCAAACTATTTACCTTTACATGTTTTCCTAAATATTTTTATATAAAAACAAATATATAGTCAGATATCTTGTTTAAATGGCAAGGAATAATTTTTTTTTATAGCTTAATTGTTACTAGGACCAAAAGACTATATGATAGCTTTGCATCAGTATCTAGAAAAGAGAGAAAGAAAAATGGGAAAATTTTAGAAGGGTATATACAGTGTTTCAAAAGACATGCTCTGTTTTGAGGACTATGTCTTAATTCTTGGTCACACCTGTAACTTTATAATTATCACCAAATCTGACCCTATATTTTGCTATTTACATTTCAATGTAGTCTCTTTACTGCTATGTTAGAAAGTATAAATTTATATCTCTTCCAGTTATACAAGACCTTATGACTATTTGTTAAGTATCAAAATTAAAATGATGTTGCTTCATGTTCAGACTAAATTTAGCTTACCTCATTATTCAGTCTTTATTTAAGTGGTGTAGATAGGTTAACTTGAGGTCACCTGTTAGTGTCACTGCTATTCCTTTAAAAAGAGACTAGAGGAATCACTGTCACAGACATTCACAATGGGGTAGGAATCATTTCTGCAAATAATAAGATGATCACCAACAAAATGGCTTTTAAAAAGTATTTTCCTCTCCTCTCTTTCTTGATTTTTTTTGCCTATGTTCCTTTGGGATAAATTTTTAAAATGGCACATAAATATGCCATAATTTTTTGTCTTTAATTTGTAATTATGTGAAAGAAAATATGTTTTCATTGTTTTTCTCCCTTGTCTGGAATGGAACTTTTTGTTTAATCTTTTATGTGTATTAATTTATCAAATATTTTACAATAATTTTCTATTTAAAAATGTTGAATAATAACCATGATGCCCAAGAATTTCTTTTTTATAATGGAAAGTCAGTGACATTAAAGTTAGTTAATAATTCTAGATACAGAGGGATAAAGTATGACAGAGGGGAAAGAGTTTATGTTTTACAGTTAAAAAGATCGGAGCTTGAATACCAGCTTTGAATGTATAATAGATATGTGGCCTTGTTAACTTTACTGTCTTTGCAGGAAACATCATAGCTGTCTTGTAGGGTTTCTGTGATGATTAGGGTAGCAATATAATCTAACACTGAAGAAGGTGGAGTTTGAAGCCAGAGAAAGACATTTATTTAGCCTTGCCATTTATTAATTGGGTGACTGCAAAAACAGAGTTTGTAAAAGTTACTTATTTCATAAAATGTGAAGATTCAAGGACATGATGTTTTTATAGTACTTGGCGTGTAGTAACGTTGCCTATTAACTAGCTGCAGTAGTAGCATGATGTAGTGATAGTACAAATAGTAGTATTTTCATCAATATCTGATAAGTCTGTTTTAGGATTATTTATTCTTAAAATCAAAAAGCTCACTGTATACAAACAAGCTTTCATTAAAGTATTAACCTTGTAATAACATCAACAATGAAAACAATATATGTATAATGTCTAAGATAATTACAGAAAGAAGTTTCCTTATGCTAGTTATACAATTTTAAGCTCATAAGAATAATTTAGGTACAGACAAAATCTGTAAACAGCTTTTAAAAGAAAACTAAGTTATCCTCCCATAACTATTATAAATAAATAAATTCTGCTGGCCAAGGAGTCCAAATTCTACTGGCCAAGGAGTTCTAATTTATGCCAGACTTTTTAGTCATAGTGTCAAAATTTGCTATATATACTATATATAATTAACATAACTAGTATAATAAAGTTTCAAGCAGTTTCAACAATTAGGTATTAGGAATAATTTTTTAAGTAAGAATCCATATTCATTAAATTAACATTCATTGACTATTTAGAAAAAACCTGGGTAGTGTGCTGAGAATTCATAATCACATTCAGTATTATATTATTACCCTAAAGCCATATAAAGAAAAGAATACCTCGCTCTGCCTTTATGGAGTCTATAATATATAAGGTATTACACATAAGATTATATGAAACCACATGCTTCAGGCAGACAGTAAGTATTTTAGTAAACAGTGCTAACAATAAAAAGAGAACTAGTGAATGTAAAATATATTAACATACAAACTGAACATTAAAGAAACCAAAAGCTGTGAGAAGATTAACTAAAATTGTGTGAAAAATTCAAATAAGAATACGTTAATTTATTAGTAAAAGATAAAAACTATAAAATATTTAGAAGAAAACAAAGGCCAAAGACTGGCAAAATTGGGGAGGTAAGGGAGAGAAACCATTAACCACTTAAAAAATTGGTAAAAGTTAAATTTCATCAACATTAAAAACCTTAGTTCTTCAAAAGACATGATATGAAAAGAGAAAAAAGGCAAGTCACAGATTGGAAGAAAATAATTGCAAAGTTGTGGCTAAAATATCAAGGCATTTAAAAAATTGATAATGAGATTATCCAATAAAAAATGGAAAAGAAAAGTTGCAAATGGCCAATAAAAAGTTTATACAAAAGAAAAGTTGTAAATGGCCAATAAACACATGAAAAGATGGTCAACATTATTAGTTATCATGGAAATGCAAATTAAAACCACTGTGATAACATTTCACCACTAGTTAAGGCGAAGTAGTTTTGGAAAGCGCTTACCTGAATCAAATGGGTTGGCATTGTGATGATACAGACTGAAAGAGAGGTTCGCAGAAGACCTCGGAGAACATAGAGGAACTTGGTAAGGCTATGACTGTTGTCACAGTTTTCCGTACAGAAAATGTCATCTCCCCATAAAGGTGAGCCAAGACTCTGAATTCCTATTCTTAAAATGTTTTTCTGTTTTTTCTAAAGTTGGAGGGAGGTAAACATACAAAGTTTTGTTAATCAATAGGACACCTTTTGTATCTGCCAGTTCTTATTTTTACTTATACATGTCACATTAGGCAGATAATGTCAATAGATAAGGTAAAAAAAATGTACTATTAGTAATAAGACAATATAAAGGAAATCTTTTAGATCGCAAGAATATAAAAATTAAGAGAACTTTTTTTTTTTTTACTTTTGGACAATCTGAAGAGTATCACAAACCAAAAACTTTAAATTACGTCTAAATTTTAACAGTAACTATTCTAAGAATTATGTTTGAGGCAGTTAAAATAATATACAACAAATTGCAGTAATAATAGAGAAAATCTAAACAGAATGCTTGCAAACCCATTCTCAGTATTGGAAAATTCTGTAACTCTTCCAACAAACTATGAATTGCTCAATATTTCTCATTTTATTTTATCATACCTAGTACCTAATCTTTTGGGGAAAAGTTTACAGATGTATAATTTTTGGTCTTACATTTTACACTTGCCTCTAGTTTTCTTCTTGAAGCTGTTGTTATAATAATAATTCAAGATCAATATTTTTCATAAAATTTAGATCTTGAGCCTACTGACATTAAGGTCATACTAACAGTGACAGATATTTCTTGGGAAACAAATATTTAAAAACCATTAAAGAAACCCTAGGATGACTACCATTAAGTGTTTACCAGGATATATGTTTATAACAAATTCTTCTTCTTCTTTTTTTTTTTTTTTGGTAGAGACAGAGGGTCAGTTTATCACTCTCGGTAGAGTGTGTTCACAGCAACCTCCAGCTCCTGAGCTCAGGCTCCCGAGTAGCCGGGACTACAGGCGCCCGACACAACGCCCGGCTATTTTTTTGTTTTTTTGCAGTTTTTGGCCGGGGCTAGGCTTGAACCTGCCACCTCCAGCATATGGGGCTGGCGCCCCACTCCTTTGAGCCACAGGCAGCCCGGGCCAGTGCCCTACTCACTGAGCCACGGGTGACACCCAACAAATTCTATTGTTTGGGTTATCCTAACTGAATACAACTTTCATAAATGCGTTCCTTAAGCAATCAAGCAAAATTTCTGGGCAAGAGGAAGGCATTAACCAAACTGGCACATGCAAATAACTGAAAAATCATTATTATAGTTCTGATGGGAAATATATACGATGTTGTCTCTTAAAGCCACGATTTGGGATACGGGCCACTTCAGATGTGATTTCTGATTAAACAAGATCCTAAAATGTATCACTCAATATTGGTCTGAAATCAATAATGAAATATTTTAACCAAGTAGTTATTGTTGAACACACATGTATTTCCCTGATGTTACAATTGAAAGTGGAATCTGTGTATTCCTTTTTCAAACAGAATTTATTGACAATAGAAAGTAGGGAAAGCAAATAAAATATTGAAACTTTAACGTAGCTAGTAAGATGAATAAGATAGAGACTTAGAATTTATATACTATGTAACTAAGTAGATATATGATTCTGGGCAAGATACGTACATTACTTAGGCCTTAGTTTTCTTACTTCTAAAATTAAAAGGACAGAAGAGAACACTGTTCTATGATTCCATGCCATTCTTCAAATGTATGAAATGGCATAATGGCCTGGATAAGACTATTCAGTATGAGATTACAGAAAAAGGAATTTAGAAAAACAGTTCCTGATTCCAAGGACTTGAAACATGATGATGCTATTAAGGCAGCTGGTCCAATTTTTTTTTTGCCTGATTTGTATTAAGGTTATGATAGATGGCTACCTAAGACACCCTATGTTATGATCCTTGATGGTCCATAAAAATTGTTTTCTTTTTATTTCTGCCTTACTTGAATGAAGTGAAGCACTGAGGTGTCCCAGGGCATATACATGTATAAATACATTACCGGTGATTTAATGTGAGATATTTGTGAAATAACTTGTTCCTTTTTATTACTTAAAACCTCAGAATTTAAGTAAAATGACAAGAATTTAAGGTTCATTTTGCCATCTCTAAAATTATTGCATGGTAATTAAGTTAGATTCCTAACAGGAAGAGGAATCTAGCAAAAGGGAGAGAGAAACTTACAAAAAACCCCTAGGTAATTTGAATGAAACATGAAGGTGTAAGGGGAGCAGCATAATATTGATTCCTCTGTCAATATTTCAGAAATTAAAGATCAGTGGTATTTGAACCCATAGTCACCATTACCTAGTACTGTGTCAAAAAGTGCCTGCTAAAAGTTGGTAACACAAATGCTGTTAGGCACAAAATAAGAAGAATTGAAGAAGTTTAGTGACTGTGATAGATACACTGATATATGCATCTACAAAGAATGACAACATTAAGACCAAGAATGATAAGTGACACATTATTTAAGTGGGGCAGGTATTTACATTTTTAAAAATGATTGTAATTGCAAAAACACAGGCTGGATTACAGATCTATGGTGTTTGAGACACTTAGTTTTTTTTTTATTGGGGATTCATTGAAGGTACAAGAAACCAGGTGACACTGATTGCATTTGGGACACTTAGTTTTTTTGCAATGCGATGTAAGAACAGGACATACTGTGTGGCATGATAGGATTTGAGAAGTGTTTTTTGTCAGCTGGCCAATAAATTTATTCCTATGAGAATATCTAAAATATTTAGATACTGGTATTCTAAGTAAAATCAACATTCATATTTCATTTTTAGCATATATTTCTTAGCTATTTGTAAATCACAACTTAAAAACAAATGAAATTGACAGAATTTGTGAATAGCTTTATTTCAATTATCTTTACAAATAAGTACACTACTTACTACTTTGTTTTCTTTTTCTTTTTGCCTTATTTGAATGAAATGAAGCACTGAGAATCATATACCTTACCAGTAATTTAATGCGAGATATTTGTTTTGGTATTTAATACGAATTTGTGACTAATAAATAGTCACACTAAGTGTCCCAAACACCACAGGAGATCTGTAATCCAGCCTGTGTTTTTACAATTACATTCATTTTTAAAAATGTAAATACATTCCTCACCTTGAAGCTCAATTACTTTCTGATATGCTAAATACCTACCCCACTTAAATAACTTGTCACTTATCATTCTTGGTCTTAATATTGTCATTAAGTAGTTAATTATAAGGTAGTATTTGATATTCTGTTCCTTAAGGCCTATTTCTATATTGTCTTTAATAAGTTCAGTTTATTTGAAAATATAGTGCTAAAAAAGATAAAAAGTAGGATTTATTTCTGTGTCAGAACATTATTTTTACTCAGGAATAGTTTTTAGAGTGCTGCCTGGTTGATGCATTTTTGTGGCATCTTGAAATCATCTAAAGTTTCTGAGTCTGATGTACAGACTAGGTCATTTAGCAAATAGTACAGTGTATAACTTGAAGCTATGATTTCATTAACTATATTTTAGTTGCAATAAAATGGGAAGTATATTTTTTGTAATAACTTCCTGGCATATTGGCATATTTTAATTTTCAAATTTAACATTCTTGGCCTCCATCAAATAAATATATACCTCAACACTCTTTAGCCTTTATAAAAGTCAATAGTTATTGAATATTTGGTTCAGACATCGAACCCAGCTCCAGTGGTGTCTATCGATTTTCATGGGAAAAAAATACTATTTCTCAAAAATGATGTTTTCATACCCAAATAAAAAACTAAGACAGAATAATTTCATTCCATTTTAATACTCAGTTACTTATTAAGGATTCCTAGGACATACCTGTGGGCATACGTGCATGCATATACACATGCATATGTGCGTATCCCTTTTGCTACTGCCTTTGCTGTTTTGGATTCCATAAAATTTATTACTCTCAGAAGATGTGTCATTATCCTCCAAGAACAGCAGCTCTGCACACAGTACCACAGGAACTGTTATGACATGTCTGTTTCCATAGTTACCACAGCAAGTGGGGAAAGATGACTGTCAGGGACCAATTTACCTCTCCAGACAGGCACTGGTACCAAAGGGAAGACATGGTACCCTTCAATCTTAGATAGCCCCAAAATGGAACAACAATGAGCAAATAAAATCATATTAAATACCAAAGGCCATCACAAAAACTGATATATATAGAAAGCAATCTATAAATAAATGCTTGTGCTTTAACACATATATGCATAAGTATTTTTGACCTGCAATTAAGCTGATAATAAAAATAAGTTAGAAAATTATTTTGCCATTGAAAAGTATTAAATATAGTAAAAAAATTTATGATGTTTAAAAATTTTTGAATTAAGAGCAGATGTGCTAATAAGACTGAAAATAAGACTTTCGCTTGTCTTTTTTTTTTTTCCTCAGTTTTTTTTTTGGTCGGGGCTAGGTTTGAACCTGCCACCTCCGGCACATGGGGCCGGCACCCTACTCCTTTGAGCCCTGGGCATCGCCCTTGTCTTTTTTAATAAAAATAATAGGGGTTTGAAAATATTTCTGCTAAAATAATAAAAATATAATGAAAATCGTTTAGCAGCAAAAGCAACTAAAATCACTGAGGAAGAATTTTGAAAGGCATGTTATCTAGAAATAAAATTTTCCTCATTTTGTTTAACTAACCAGAACATCTTTATTAGTTGGAACTTGGAGGAAGTTCTTAGAGTTACAGAGAAATAGTTGTTATAAAATATTTTATTATAGCAAATTAAAATGAATCTTTTATTCAATGAAACAACTCAAAGCATAATGTAATAAGAGTAAAATTGTAAGATAATTCTTACTGATAAGGTAATTTGAAATTAAGGCCTGAATGAGAGAAATAGAAAATTTAGATAGAAAAGTACCAGGCTTTTAAATTTAAAAGTAATTTTCAAAATGTAGTTACTTATTAATCCCAGATGCTGCATATACATATTTAAAAATAATTCATATTAACAATGCAAGTGCACATCTTTATGTGTCTTCACTGAGAACTCAGCTAAAATTCTAAATACAATCTACAGCAGCCTGTGATCTGTGCTTGAAAACAGTTTGTCTACTGTTGATTCTTCTAAGATCTTCTGTGTTCCCACCCCCAGAGAATTTGAAATAAACATATACGTAATTATAAAAGGTTTGCAGGTATTCAATACCTGAGGATTGGATCCATCAAATCCTTCCTCATAAACGATGTTCTGGATAAACTGAAGCAGCTTTATGTAACCATGGGTCAAAGAACTGTTGGTAAGAAATAGTTAAAATATATGAATGGCTCATTATACAGGAAGTACACTAAAATATGAAGTATATAATTAAAAGGTATACATTTAGTAGAGTACATGACAGTTACATACCAATGGGGGGGGGTGTCAAGGTCAGTTTGTTTTCGCTTGTCCCTGACTGCCCCCTCCCAGCCTTGGTTTGTGACTTTAAATATAAAATAAAAGTTGTCAAATAGTATTAAATACACCTAAAAATATAAAGTCAATACATACAAGGAGTAACTTACAATGCTTTACATTAACTTGCTCAGTGTTTGTGACATTATGGGAGGATACAAATCTGTGGAGACTGACTTAATTGTGTCAGGCTTAGTTACCTCCAAGAAAATTAATGATTTAATGAAGCAACCTAAAAGATGAATCATACATATAATTAACACATACTTAATGACCTGTGATGCCAAGTACACCTGAATCAATGTTCCAATCATCTGAGTTCATTTTCCATCAAAGTTTCAATTTTCTTACAACAAACTGCTAGAACAATAGTAATTTTAAAACTTGTTATTTTAAGACATAAGAAGACAAGTGAGTATAATCTCTATTAAATTTGCTGTTTATTCACTTCCTTTGTCAAAATATAATAATATATGAGTTTAAGAAGATAACCTAAACTCAATTATTTCTCATATGAATGAGTACTAGCATTAATGTTATTATTTTAAGATATTTTATAAATACTATGAAATATCTCAATGAAAATTTAGTAAGAGTGAAGAAAATCTACTTTATACTAACTGAAGTTATAATTCTGCATAATGGATAATCTGTGCACTATGGCTCAATATTAAGTGCCATAATAATGAGGCTCTGGAGCATAGCTATTCAACAGACCCTGAAGAGCCCAAATGCTGTAAAAGCTGTGGGTAACATTAAAAAAACAAACGTATTTGCTTGAAGTGATCCTAAGTAAAACAATCACATAAGCAGAAGAAATGTGCAAGGAAAGAATGAAATATAATTTGAAGTACGCATGCAACAGTACAGAATATAAAAAGTTAGGAAATGTAGCAGACTGAATAATGTGCAAAATCAATGGCAGGTGCAGCAAAAACATAGGCATGTCTTTGTAAACATGTTATAAAATAGCTATGGTTAACCTAAAAGTATATACCTTACAAAAACAAAGAAACCAAAAGAAAAGAAAGCTGTCCAGTATAAAACAAAGATGTCTCCAGGTAATGAAGGATTTGATAGTATGGTTATTTTTTATATAGTTATTTCTCCATTTTCAATGAAAATTCTGTAGATTACATAGAAACATTTTCCACTCCTATGCGTGAGGAAATGTGTCTACAAAAAATATTCTGCAAAGGCAATTTTTTGATGATTTCATATCTTATCACACATTTGTCCTGGATAGCTCAACTTATAGAAGATAGTAGAGTTGCTGAACGCAGTACATTCAATATCCATCTGGGTTGATTAGTTTTGCACAAAGGGTAAAATCTGCTCCAAGCTTCCAGATTATGAAATGAATTCTAGCCAACCATTTAATGAATGTCACTATAGGCTAAAGGAGGGTATCTCAAGAACATATACAGTGTGGACTCTAAGAATCAGATGTGACTTGAGAAGAAAAGTCCCGGAGATGGGATGTTGCTGGCTTTGAAACCAAGCAAAGAAACAGATCCTCCCCTAGAACCTCCAGAAAGGATTACAGCCCAGCAGGCACCTTGATTTTATCCTATGAAACCAGTGTTACACTTCTGACCTTCAAAACTTCCACAGGCATGGGAACTTAAAGAGCAAGAGGAAGTGAAAGGAAAATTAGGGCAAGGAAACAGATAAAAGAAATCACTCATGAGGAAGAATCAGCAGAAAACTCCAGGCAACATGAAGAACCAGTCCAGAACAACCCCGCCAAGGGACTATGAGGTAGCTACTGCAGAGGATTCCACCAACAAAGAAATGTTAGGAATGACAGAAAGAGAATTTAGAATACACATGATGAAAACAATGAAGGAAATAATGGAAACAATGAAGGAAAATAAAGTGGAAAATAACCAAGAGGAAATCCAAAAACAAGATCAAATAAGAGAGGAACGATATGAAGAATATAGAAAGGATATAGTGAGCTGAAGAAACTGAAGCAGTCAATTAGGGAACTTAAAGATGCAATGGAAAGTATCAGCAACAGGTTAGACCATGCAGAAGAAAGAATTTCAGAGGTAGAAGACAAAGTCCTTGAGATAACTCAGATAGTAAAAGAGGCAAAAAAGAAGAGAGAGAAAGCAGAACGTTCACTGTCAGAATTATGGGACCTTATGAAGTGTTCCAACATACGAGTTATAGGAATCCCAGAAGGGGAAGAAGAATGCCCCAGAGGAATGGAAGCCATACTAGAGAATATTATCAAAGAAAATATTGCAAATATCACCAAAGATTTTGACACACTGCTTTTAGAGGGATATTGGACCCCAGGTCGCCTCAACTCTAACGGAGCTTCTACAAGACACATTGTGATGAACCAGTCCAAAGTCAAGACAAAAGAAAAGATTCTGCGAAGTGCCAGAAGTAAGCGTCAGTTGACCTACAGGGGCAAATCCATCAGAGTGACTGCAGACTTCTCTAATGAAACTTTCCGAGCAAGAAGACAATGGTCATCTACCTTTAATCTACTTAAACAGAACAATTTCCAGCCCAGAATTCTGTACCCTGCTAAGCTAAGCTTTAAAATTGACGGAGAAATCAAATCATTTACGGATATACAAACATTGAGGAAATTCGCCACAACAAGACCACCTCTACAGGAAATATTTCAACCTGTTCTACACACTGACCATCACAATGGATCAGCGGCAAAGTAAAAACTCAGAAATCAAAGGACAGAACCTAACCTCCACACTGATGCAAAAGATAAAATTAAGCAACGGACTCTCAAAATAAGATGAATAGAACATTACCACACTTATCAATTATCTCAATAAATGTTAATGGCTTGAATTCCCCACTGAAGAGACATAGATTGGCTGACTGGATTAAAAAACACAAGCCATCCATTTGCTGTCTGCAAGAAACACACCTGGCTTCAAAAGACAAATTAAAGCTCCGAGTTAAGGGTTGGAAGACAATTTTTCAGACAAATGGAATTCAGAAGAAAAGAGGAGTTGCAATCTTATTTTCAGATACATGTGGATTTAAAGCAACTAAAGTCAAAAAAAGAGAAAGATGGTCACTTCATATTGGTCAAGGGAAAAATACAAAGAAGACGTTTCAATTCTAAATATTTATGCACCCAATTTAAATGCTCCCAGATTCTTGAAACAGACCTTACTCAGTCTGAGCAATATGATATCCGATAATACCATAACAGGGGACTTTAACACTCCTTTTACAGAGCTGGACAGATCCTCTAAACAGAAATTAAACAAAGATATAAGAGATTTAAACGAGACCCTAGAACAACTGTGCTTGATAGATGCATATAGAACACTCCATCCCAGAGATAAAGAATATACATTCTTCTCATCACCCCATGGAACATTCTCCAAAATTGATCATATCCTGGGACACAAAACAAATATCAACAGAATCAAAAGAACTGAAATTTTACCTTGTATCTTCTCAGACCATAAGGCACTAAGGGTGGAACTCAACTCTAACAAAAACGTTCGACCCCACACAAAGACATGGAAATTAAACAATCTCTTGTTGAATAACAGATGGGTGCAGGAAGAAATAAAACAGGAAATCATTAAGTTCCTTGAGCATAACAACAATGAAGACACAAGCTACCAAAACCTGTGGGATACTGCAAAAGCAGTTTTGAGAGGAAAATTCATCGCTTTAGATG
This sequence comes from Nycticebus coucang, assembly GCF_027406575.1. Classification (NCBI taxonomy): domain Eukaryota; kingdom Metazoa; phylum Chordata; class Mammalia; order Primates; family Lorisidae; genus Nycticebus; species Nycticebus coucang. Next base: position 33,245,735 of record NC_069793.1, read on the forward strand.
CCTACATTCAAAAAACAGAAAGAGAGCGCATCAACAAACTCACAAGCCATCTTATGGAGTTGGAAAAAGAAGAACAATCTAAGCCTAATGTCAGTAGAAGAAAAGAAACCTCCAAAATCAAATCAGAGATCAATGAAATTGAAAACAAAAGAATCATTCAGAAAATTAATGAAACAAGGAGTTGGTTTTTTGAAAAAATAAATAAAATAGATAAATCATTGGCCAGACTAACGAGAAATAGAAAAGTAAAATCTCTAGTAACCTCAATCAGAAATGATAAAGGGGAAATAACAACTGATCCCACAGAGATACAAGAGATCATCTCTGAATACTACCAGAAACTCTATGCCCGGAAATTTGACAATGTGAAGGAAATGGATCAATATTTGGAATCACACCCTCTCCCTAGACTTAGCCAGGAAGAAATAGAGCTCCTGAACAGACCAATTTCAAGCACTGAGATCAAAGAAACAATAAAAAAGCTTCCAACAAAAAATGCCCTGGTCCAGATGGCTTCACTCCAGAATTCTATCAAACCTTCAAGGAAGAGCTTATTCCTGTATTGCAGAAATTATTCCAAAAAATCGAGGAAGAAGGAATCTTCCCCAACACATTCTATGAAGCAAACATCACCCTAATACCAAAACCAGGAAAAGACCCAATCAAAAAGGAGAATTTCAGACCAATCTCACTCATGAATATAGATAGAAAAATTCTCAAGAAAATCCTAGCCAAGATTACAGCTTATCATCAAAAAAGTCATACATCATGATCAAGTAGGTTTCATCCCAGGGATGCAAGGCTGGTTTAACATACACAAGTCCATAAATGTTATCCACTATATTAACAGAGGCAAAAATAAAGATCGTATGATCCTCTCAATAGATGCAGAAAAAGCATTTGATAAAATCCAGCATCCTTTTCTAATTAGAACACTGAAGAGTATAGGCATAGGTGGCACATTTCTAAAACTGATTGAAGCTATCTATGACAAACCCACAGCCAATATTTTACTGAATGGAGTAAAACTGAAAGCTTTTCCTCTTAGAACTGGAACCAGACAAGGTTGTCCTCTGTCACCTTTACTATTCAACATAGTGCTGGAAGTTCTAGCCAATACAATTAGGCAAGACAAGGAAATAAAGGGAATCCGAATGGGAGCAGAGGAGGTCAAACTCTCCCTCTTTGCTGATGAGATGATCTTATACTTAGAGAATCCCAAAGACTCAAGCAGAAGACTCCTAGAAGTCATCAAAAAATACAGTAATGTTTTAGGTTGGAAAATCAATGTCCACAAGTCAGTAGCCTTTGTATACACCAATAACAGTCAAGATGACAAGCTAATTAAGGACACAACTCCCATCAGCATAGTTTCAAAGAAAATGAAATACCTAGGAATATATCTAATGAAGGAGGTGAAGGACCTCTATAAAGAAAATTATGAAATCCTCAGAAAGGAAATAGCAGAGGATTTTTTTTTTTCATTTTCGTTTTTTTTTTATTTATTTTTATTGTTGGGGATTCATTGAGGGTACAATAAGCCAGGTTACACTGACTGCAATTGTTAGGTAAAGTCCCTCTTGCAATCATGTCTTGCCCCCATAAAGTGTGACACACACCAAGGCCCCACCCCCCTCCCTCCATCCCTCTTTCTGCTTTTCCTCCCCCCCCATGACCTTAATTGTCATTAACTGTCCTCATATCAAAATTGAGTACATAGGATTCATGCTTCTCCATTCTTGTGATGCTTTACTAAGAATAATGTCTTCCACTTCCATCCAGGTTAATACGAAGGATGTAAAGTCTCCATTTTTTTTTAATAGCTGAATAGTATTCCATGGTATACATATACTACAGCTTGTTAATCCATTCCTGGGTTGGTGGGCATTTAGGCTGTTTCCACATTTTGGCGATTGTAAATTGAGCTGCAATAAACAGTTTAGTACAAGTGTCCTTATGATAAAAGGATTTTTTTCCTTCTGGGTAGATGCCCAGTAATGGGATTGCAGGATCAAACAGGAGGTCTAGCTTGAGTGCTTTGAGGTTTCTCCATACTTCCTTACGAAAAGGTTGTACTAGTTTGCAGTCCCACCACAGTGTAAAAGTGTTCCCTTCTCTCCACATCCACGCCAGCAGAATAGCAGAGGATTTTAACAAATGGAAGAACATACCATGCTCATGGATGGGCAGAATCAAGATTTTTAAAATGTCTATACCTTCCAAAGAAATCTACCTATTCAATGCCATTCCTATCAAAATACCAACACCGTACTTTCAAGATTTGGAAAAAATGACTTTGCATTTTGTATGGAACCAGAAAAAAACCCATATAGCTAAGGCAGTTCGTAGTAATAAAAATAAAGCTGGGGGCATCAGCATACCAGATTTTAGTCTGTACAACAAAGCCATAGTGGTCAAGACAGCATGGTACTGGCACAAAAATAGAGACATAGACACTTGGAATCGAATTGAAAACCAAGAAATGAAACTAACATCTTACAACCACCTAATCTTCGATAAACCAAACAAGAACATACCTTGGGGGAAAGACTCCCTATTCAATAAATGGTGTTGGGAGAACTGGATATCTACATGTAAAAGACTGAAACTGGACCCACACCTTTCCCCGCTCACAAAAATTGATTCAAGATGGATAAACAACTTAAATTTAAGGCATGAAACAATAAAAATCCTCAAAGAAATCACAGGAAAAACACTGGAAGATATTGATCTGGGGAAAGACTTCATGAAGAAGACTGCCATGGCAATTGCAACAACAACAAAAATAAACAAATGGGGACTTCATGAAACTGAAAAGCTTCTGTACAGCCAAGGAGACAACCAAAGCAAAGAGACAACCTACACAATGGGAAAGGATATTTGCATATTTTGAATCAGGCAAAAGCTTGATAACTAGGATCTATAGAAAACTCAAATTAATCCACATGAGAAAAGCCAACAATCCCATATATCAATGGGCAAGAGACATTCTCTATCTTCTTTAGAGAATGCTCTAAAGAGAATGTTCTAAAAAGAATCTTCTAAAGAGAATGTTCTAAAGAAGACAGACAAATAGGAAACAAACATATGAAAAAATGTTCATCATCCCTATCTATTAGAGAAATGCAAATCAAAATCACCCTGAGATACCATCTAACCCCAGTGAGAATGGCCCACATCACAAAATCTCAAAACTGAAGATGCTGGAGTGCATGTGGAGAGAAGGGAACACTTTTACACTGCTGGTGGGACTGCAAACTAGTACAACCTTTCCGGAAGGAAGTATGGAGAAACCTCAAAGCACTCAAGTTAGACCTCCCGTTTGATCCTGCAATCCCATTACTGGGCATCACCCAGAAGGAAAAAAATCCTTTTATCATAAGGACACTTGTACTAGACTGTTTTATTGCAGCTCAATTTACAATCACCAAAATGTGGAAACAGCCTAAATGCCCACCAACCCAGGAATGGATTAACAAGCTGTGGTACATGTATACCATGGAACACTATTCAGCTATTAAAAGAAATGGAGACTTTACATCCTTCGTATTAACCTGGAAGTGGAAGACATTATTCTTAGTAAAGCATCACAAGAATGGAGAAGCATGAATCCTATGTACTCAATTTTGATCTGAGGACAAATAATGACAATTAAGGTCATGGGGGGGGGGGAGGAAAAGCACAGAGAGGGAAGAAGGGAGAGGGGTGGGGCCTTGGTGTGTGTAACAAGATATGATTGCAGGAGGGGGCAAGACATGATTGCAAGACATGATTGCAAGAGGGACTTTACCTAACAAATGCAATCAGTGTAATCTGGCTTATTGTACCCTCAATGAATCCCCAACAATAAAAAAAAAAAAAAAATGGAAACAAACAAAAGAAAGAAATAAGAAAAAAAAATAAAAAATAACCCGACCAAAACAAACAAACAAAAATATATATGCAGTGTGCTCTAATCCACAATTAATAATTAATTCTACCTCAAATATTATTTCAAATAATAATGGGATCATGTAGTATTTATCTTTTTTGTGCTTGTCTCATTTCACTTAACATAATGCCCTTTAGTTTCATCCACCTTGTCACAAATGACAGGATTTCCTTTTTTTGAAGGCTAAATAATATTTCACTGTGTATTGAATACATCACGTTTTCTCAACCATTTATCTGCTGAACACTTAGGTTGATTCCATGTCTTGGCTACGATGAATAATGTAGCAATAAATATGGGAATACAGATATGTCTTCAATACAGAATTCATTTATAAGTCACATAATAACATTTTAGTCAACAACAAACTACATATGATGATGATCCTTTAAGATTATAATGCAGCTGAAAACATTCCTATCACCTAATGATGTCACAGCCTTCAAAACATTGTACTACAACATATTACCCATGTGTTTGTGGTAATGCTGGTTTAAGCAAACTGTTGCCCTACAAATCATATAAAAGTATAGCAATAAAATTATGTACAATATACAGGGTGGACATAAAGTGCAACAGTTTACTATTTAAATTGCACACAAACTTTATGTCCATCTTGTATAATACTTGATAGTAAATTACTATATTATTGGTTCAGGTACTTACTACATTATACCAGTGATTTTCAACTGGTGTGCCATGGCACAATGATGTGCCATGAGAGGATCTTAGGTGTGCTGTTTAAAATTTTAAAGATCTTTGGGGCGGTGCCTGTGGCTCAGTAGGTAAGGCACTGGCCCCATATACCGAGGGTGGTGGGTTCAAACCCCGCCCCGGCTAAACTGCAACCAAAAAATAGCTGGGCGTTGTGGCGGGCGCCTGTAGTCCCAGCTACTCGGGAGGCTGAGGCAAGAGAATCGCTTAAGCCCAGGAGTTGGAGGTTGCTGTGAGCTGTGTGAGGCCACGGCACTCTACTGAGGGCCATAAAGTGAGACTCTGTCTCTACAAAAAAAAAAAAAATTTTAAAGATCATTAATCAAATTATTTTGAAAGAAGTTCAAAGCACAATAAGCATATTCTTTGTTTTACTTTTTTTTTTTTTTGATCAATTTGTTTTTTTTTTAGAGACAGAGTCTCACTTTATGGCCCTTGGTAGAGTGCTATGGCATCATACAGCTCACAGCAACCTCCAACTCCTGGGCTTAGGCAATTCTTCTGCCTCAGCCTCCCGAGCAGCTGGGACTACAGGCGCCCGCCACAACGCCCGGCTATTTTTTCGGTTGCAGTTCGGCCGGGGCCGGGCTTGAACCCGCCACCCTCGGTATATGGGGCCGGCGCCCTACCGACTGAGCCACAGGCGCCGCCCTGATCAACATAATTTAAGTACGTTACAGAAGTTTGACTATAGGTTCAAGTATGCCATTGAGATAAAAAAGGTTGAAAAACACTGCATTATACTTTCAATCAGTATTTTAAAGTAGACTTTTTTTTTACTTCTTTTTTTAAAAAGGCAACTGTCTAGAGGAGAAGGGAAAGCTTCTCCTTTGCCCCTAGAAGTTTCACTGAAAGATCAACTCACAGTAAGGCACATTAATAAGAGAAAGAGATTGCAAATTTATTTACCATGCACTTCAGAAGAATCACAGATTACCTAATATCCCAATGGGGTCCAAAACTTTATATACCCCCATTTTAGAGGGGAGGAGGAGATGAGGAATACAGATAATTCTGTTGAGAGGCAAAAAACGATTACTAGGGAGGATGAATATATACTTGGGAGAATGAATGGGTGGGGGAAATAGACTAACTTGTAAATAATTCTCTTTGGAAATTAAATTAACCTGAGAGGCAGGTATTATTTTTAAAATGGGGTGGACCAGGTCTGCTTGCATTCTTAATCTTTTTTTCCTGAAATAGATATTGAGATAATAGAGAGAGGACAGAAAGACAACTGTTCTTCTTGACAGGTCTATCTTGTTTATATGATAGAAGAAAATCCCCTTCTAACACCTGTTGATCTGTGAGGGCCTTTAATTCAAATGCTGTTTATAACAAGAAGTCATATTTTGGGGTGAAATTCCATGAGCTCCTTCATTGCCCCTGTCCGGAACTTCCCTAGAAGTTTTACGTAAGCACTATAAAAGTGATCCCTAAACCAAAATTATCTGTACCCCTAGTCAAACCATAGCAAGTGGGTAATTATAGTGGTATATATCTGTGCTGGTTACTTTTACTCTCAGTGAAAGGTCATAAGCTGATCATGAAGATTGAAGAAGATATACTGGAGGTTTGATTTTTTTTTTTTTTTTTCCTAAAGAGAAAGTGTGAAAGTGTTATCTAGAAAAGTGAAAGGGTGAAAAGTAGGATTGCCATGTAGCTTTAGGGCCTGTTGAAGTTGGTCATGCATTTAAAGTCAGCCCAGTCTGCTTTGATAGATGTTTTTAGCTGCACTGAGGTAGGTGTAGAGGTAACTTAGTTGGATTTAACCAGAATGGTAGTTTTGCTAAGTATAACAAAGCAATAGAAGGGAAAGAAAGTGAGGATGAGGATGGACGGGGATCCATACAGTTAAGTCAATATAGTTAATTAGTTGAGTATATTAAAAGGAGTGGAAAAAGTGGTAAAAAAATGATACAGAGGGTAGCACCTGTGGCACCAAGGAGTAGGGCACCAGCCCCATGTGCCAGAGGTGGCAGGTTCAAACCCAGCCCCGGCCATAAACTGCAAAGAAAAAAAAAAAAAAAAAAAAGAAAAAAATATACAGAGATCTCGGCAGGATCAAATGATTGCAGGTACTAGGTAGTAAGGTAGAGAGTTGGTGGTTGTAGGAATGTATAATATTGAAGTCATACAAGGATAAGGAGTTACTGATAATGACGAGATCTAACAAATGATCATGGGAGTGATTAGCTTAGGCAGCATGGAGACAAGATCACTGTTGGAGAAGAGGTCAAAAACTGACAGAACAGGGTGTAAAAAGGTTGAATAATGATCTAGGGTCGGACAGATTACAGCAACAATGAAATGTAGTAGGAGATAATAATCAATTCTTGATGTAAACAAGTCATTAGATTATCTCTCCTAATGACTTGTTTTTTTGTTTGTAGAGACAGAGTCTCACTTTATGGCCCTCAGTAGAGTGCCGTGGCCTCACACAGCTCGCAGCAACCTCCAACTCCTGGGCTTAAGCGATTCTCCTGCCTCAGCCTCCCGAGCAGCTGGGACTAGAGGCGCCCGCCACAACGCCCGGCTATTTTTTGGTTGCAGTTTTGGCCGGGGACGGGTTTGAACCTGCCACCCTCGGTATATGGGGCCGGAGCCCTACCGACTAAGCCACAGGCGCCGCCCAACTTGTTTACATCAAGAATTGAAGTCAAAGTGATGTTGAGGTATATTATTTTTCATGAAGGATCATAACCTCTCTTAACAGTATCCTTGTCAGACAGTAGACTGCTTAGCCCATGCATGCAATCCTTGCATCCTCATGTTGGTCTCTGCTGGTCACTGCTCTCCTTGGTGCTCTTAATACATTCTTAGACTCTGTACGTTCTTAGTTGAACATCCATAATGAAGAGAAACAAACTCAATGTTGTTAGGTGAAAAGCATCGGAGAAGAAAAATCAGTAAATGACAGCCTTCAGGGTAATAGTAATGAAATTTTTAACTTGAAAATTACTTGTGAATAGACTTCACAGTCTCTAGAGTCACATGTAAATTATATGCTAATACTATAACTTTAATTTAGCAAACTATTTTATACAATTAGTTAAGACACTTGATATTGTGCCTACTGCCTTACAAGTGCATCTTACTATTCGTCACAGATGAATACCTGAAATATATGTGTAAATACAATTTTGGTAATACAAATATTTTTTCACTGATCTGCATAGTAATGTCAAAAATGTTTCATCATCACTTTAAATTAATACTAATTGGTAGTGATAACAGTTTTTCTAAGTGTTTCTATTAAGTAACTAATTCAATATTTAAATGTAACAAAAGATCTTATTTTTAAAACCCAGCAATGAATTTTAATGAGAAAAATCATTCCGGAATCATATTAATTCTAAAGTCTGAACAGACAACAGAGATTATCTCGTGCAACTCTTGACTTTATAGATGAGAAAATTTTGAGGACCAGTGGAGAAAATTTAAACAATTTGCCTCATATCACACTTTTGGTTACAGTTATTGGCACAGGTAGAATTAGATCCCAGGTCTTCAGCATATGTTCCACTGTGTGATTTATCTGAAATGTATTTGTAAAGCTACACTTTTCAATACTGACTTTTCATTATACATCACCCACCAAGTTAATTTAAGTGAGGCATATTGGTGAAGCCCTCTGAGATGCAATTAAGAGAGAAATTTCTTCCTAAAAGGATAGACCTGAATGCTTCATGGGACTATATTGAATGGAGCCCTGTTCAGACCTCCTCTGAGTCATATTAGTGAACTCACAGAATTTTCATTTAATTTAGATCTCACTCTGCAGCTTTATATTACTATAGGCAAAAAAGCAGATAATTAGATATTTAGAAAATTTGGCTTTTAAGTGCTACTTTTGTCACTTAATTATTGTATGACAATGAGCAAATCACTTAGCCTCTAATGAGTTTTGCGTCATAAAGCCATTGTATTCATCAGATATATTGATTATTTGCTATGTACCAGACACTTTCTCTTGATCCGCAGCATAACTAAAATAAGGTAATCTTGTGTATTTTAATTTCATATATACATAATTTTATTTTGTAATTTATCTTTTCACAAATGAAATCTTGTCTCCTGTTATCCAAATTTTATTGTTTTGTTGTTGCTACATTTGTTCTTTCATCATATTAAAAGATTATTATATGTACACCATGGAATATTATGCAGCCTTAAAGAAAGATGGAGACTTTACCTCTTTCATGTTTACATGGATGGAGCTGGAACATATTCTTCTTAGTAAAGTATCTCAAGAATGGAAGAAAAAGTATCCAATGTACTCAGCCCTACTATGAAACTAATTTATGGCTTTCATATGAAAGCTATAACTCAGTTATAACCTAAGAATAGAGGGAAGGGGGAGAAGGAGGGGAGGGAGGGGGGAGGATGGGCAGAGGGAGGGTGATTGATGGGATTACACCTGCAGTGCATCTTACAAGGGTACATGTGAAACTTAGTAAATGTAGAATATAAATGTCTTAACACAATAACTAAGAAAATGCCAGGAAGGCTATGTTAACCAGTATGATGAAAATATGTCAAACGGTCTTTGTATAAAACCAGTGTATGGTGCCCCATGATAGTATTGATGTACACAGCTGTGATTTAATAATAAAAATAATAATAAAATGCATGCATAAATAATCTGTTGACATTGAAAAAAAGATTATTGTAAGTATTCCTTGGAAAATTTTTCAAAGGAAAAATTTATCTCAACATCCGAATTGAATAAAATTTATTTATTATCTTCTTATTTCTTTTCAAGATATACTGCATCTTATTTTCCTGCTGATTTTCTTTTCTTTCTTAATGAGACTGAACAACAAAACTACTTTTCACAGAAAAACCAATATCATTTGTGGATAGAAATTAAAATTTTCTAATGTAAATTGTCTTTAAGACCTGTTGGAGTGGGATACTGATAAGCCCAAGTCTCATTTTTTTTCTATCAGCTTTTTAAAAAGTACTAAACTTGGTTGTCAGAAAACAGATTTATATTTGTGTCATCTCCCTTTATCCATGCTTGCATATTAATATAAAGAAATAAATTCCTATCAAACAAGGTGGTAATATAAGCAGAAGCATGAATACTACACACAGAAAAATACACACATAGAAAAATTTACCTCTTTTTAAATAAAGAAAATTTTAGGTGCTTGATATTTTAAAGGTAAAATTAAAGTCTAGTAATTGTTTTTAAATTCCTTATACTGTTATAGTTTTGAAGACTACATTGTAGAATCTTAAAGTATTTTAATATTTCTGTCCTCCCGTCCTCAAATTCATATGTTGCGTTCTCTTATGCAATAGTATTAAGAAGTAGGAACTTCAGGTCATGAAAGTGCAGGACTCATAAATGGGATTGGCACTTTATTTGAGAGGTCCAGGGAAGCCTGTTTGCCCCTTCTACCATGTGAGGTTACAGTGAAAAGACCTGTTTTTGAATGTGTTGGGCCCTCACCAGAATCCTGATCTTGGATTTAGCAGCCTCCAAAACTTTAAGAAATAAACTTCTGTTGCTTATATGCTATCCAGAAGCCAGAAGAGACCAAGACATCTATCAACAGCTGCGCCCACATACGTACTCTACCTTCTTACATGCTACATGTGGTCTATCTAAACTCCCATAGTGAAGGCCGTGCCTCTACTTGTGCACATACTTCACACCAGAGTATAACTCCAGCATTTTCTCCTCTCTCTCCTCCATTAACTTTCCTTTATTTACTGGATGTTTCCTATATAACACATGGTTAACTCTCTTCCTTAAAAACAAAAAACAAACACACAAAAAAAACCCCAGAACAACACTACCTGTCCTACCTCCTCTGCCAGGCACTACTTTATATCTCTACACCAAAACTTGAGTTTTCTAATATGTGGTGTCCCCAATCCTCCCCTTACATTTTCACTCAAGTCCATTCCAGCTAGGTGAAAGCCATCCCATTAAGATTGCTTTTAAGGCCAAGAGCAGTGGCTCACGCCTGTAATCTTAACACTTGGGAGGCCAAGGTGGGCAGATTGCCTGAGCTCACACAATGGAAACCAGCCTGAGCAAGAGTGAGACTCTATCTCTAAAAATCAGCTGGGTGTTGTGGCAGGTGCCTGCAGTCCCAGCTACTTGGGAGGCTGAGGCAAGAGAACTGCTTGAGCCCAAGGTTGAGGTTGCTGTGAGCTGTGATGCCATGGCACTCTACCAAGGGTGACAAAGTGAGACTCTGTCTCAAAAAAAAAAAAAAAAATTATTTTATTATGGTGATCAGTGACTTCCAATGGCTAAATTCAATGGGTCCTCTTTTGAGTAACAATTTTATTGAGATATAATTCAGAGACCATAAAATTCACCCACTGAAAGTATATAATTCATTGGTTTTAGTATAATGATAGAAATATATATTAGAAAAATAATCTCGTATCTGTCAGTACCACTTCACCCCCTCAATTCTCCTAGTTTCCCTCTAGCCCTAAGGAATCACAAATCTTTCTGTGTCTGTATATTTGCCTATTATGAACAGTTCATAAAAATGAAATCCTGTCATATGTGGTCTTCTATGTCTTGTGGTCTGAATGTTTGTCCCCTTCAAAACTCACATGGAAATTTAAATGCCGTTGTATAATAACAGTATCAAGAGACGGGGCCTCTGAGAGGTGATTAAGCTATGAAAGTTCCCCTGATGAATAGAATTGGTGCCAGTACAAAAGGGCTAGTGTGGCTTCTTCTCACTCTCTCAGCTATTCCACTCCTCTGGCTCACGAGGAAGAAGGTTTCTCCCCTCAGAGGACTCAGTGTTTAAGGTACCGTAACCTTGAAGTTGAAGAGTGGTTCTTTACCAGACACTGAGCCTGCTGCTGTCTTGATTTCGGACTTCCTAGTATCCAGAGCCCTGAAAAATAAATTTCTATTATTTATGCCTTATCTAGTCTCTGAAATTCTGTTCTAGTAGCATAACACAGACAAAGAAAATTCTGGGCTCTCTAGTTTATTGGTTTGTCTGTCTTTACATCACACTGTTTTTAATTTATACTACACTGTCTTAGTTACTACAGCTATGTAATATGTTTTGAAAGTAGAAAGTATAAGACTTCCACCTTTGTTCTTTTTCAAGAATAATTTAGCTATTCAGGGCGCCTTGACAGTTCCTGTGTGACATTAACTAATTAAGCTTGTTGTGCCTATTTCCTTCTTTTTAAAACTGAAGTGTTACCAGTTTCAAAGAATTTTTGTAAGAATTAAATGAGTTAACAAATTTAATATGCTAAGAACAGTATCTGAAAGAAAATCAGTTCTCTGTAATTGTTAGTTATTATCAATCCCTATGAAGTCAATATCAGAATACTCCAGAAGCAAGATGGATGGAGACTGGGTGGGATGACTAGATGGAAGTGAGAAGCAAGAAGGATAATCTATTATTAAGTACTTTAATTCACTTTTAGAAGTGTGCTAAATTGTGTGGGAGGGAGAGGGAATATAGCCACTGCTCATTTAGGGATCTGTATGTAAGAATAATTGATTTCCAAAGAACTTTTCTTAAATGAAAAGAAAAATAAGCTGATTGTACCCACATGAAAATATTTGTTTTAGTTATATTTTTCCCCAAAGTAAAAATAAATTTATTGATTTGCCTGTTAATAAAAATATATGCTTCTTAAAATGAATTTCAAACATATAAACAAAAATAATGATAATGATAGTGGGTAAAATTCATTCAGCCATTGTGAGCTATCACTTTCGTTTTTGCCTTACACTTCTTTTGAAGTAGTGAGGTTTATTGGCATTTCTGTATCTTCTTTTGAGAATATCTATTGATATCTTCTGCTTGTTTGGAAGTAGTTTATCCAACTTTTTCTTACCCATTTAAAAATTATCATAATTTACTAAAAGAAATACATATGCATGTTTGTAATTTTTTAAATTTTGAAACAATCTCAAGCTTATAGAAAAGTTGCAAACATAGGACAAAAAACCTTTTTTTCCTTTTCTACTTGAGACTAAGTTGCTGACAGGTAAGGCCATGTAAGGCTTTACGATCTTAAAAGATCTCTCTGGATGTGGACTTACTATTCTGAAAGAGATGGGAAATCACTGGAAAGTTTAATCCAGAGTAGTGGTAAGAGCTGACTTATGTTGTGAAAATGAACTGCCTAACTAGGTAGTCACTAGATATATAAAGCTACTTAAATCTAAATTAAGTAAAATAAAATAAAAATTTCAGTGTCTAAGTCTTCACAGTCAAATTTCAAATACTCATCAATTGCATGTGGCTGGTGGCTTTACATCATATAGCATAGATATAGAAAATCTCCATCATGTAGAAAGTTCTATTGGACAGTGTTATTCTGAAACGTTCACAAGTGCTGTTTTAGAGAAGAGAGGAGTCACCAAGTAATAAGGAGCAAAACCAATTAGGAGACTATCCTCAAAGTTTTGGCAAAAAATGTAAGTGATGTAGGTTAGCATGGTAGAGGTAATTGTTGCAAAAAAGTAACATCTGGATATATGTTGAAGATACAGCTGACAGGATATGTAGACAGAGGGTGAGAGAGAGAAGTTTCAAGGATCAAAGTTTATTAACAGAAGGATAAACATTTGGAAGAACGTACATAATAAGCAAAGAGAATATAAATATTCTCCATATAAATACTCTCTATGGGAAGATGACTGGGATTATGGAGAGGGGAATAGAGTGGGAAATAATAAAACTCATGCTTATCAATGGGAATAGCATGCCATGTATGAACTGAGGAGTAGGAGAATCCACTTAGTTTGTGTATCTGATAGGCTCTTAAACAACAGGAGGAGGAAAAAAGAAAGGCAAACATGCAAGCAAACAGGCAATTTTCTCTCTTCATGGGTCAAAACAAGGCCTAGGAAAATAGCTTGCTCTCTCTCTCGCTAAATTTTCAAATACTATCCTTTTACTTTAATTATATCACCAGCAGCCGAGCAGACAGCAAAATCTCTTTTTACATTTACATTATGTCTTTTCTTCAGTTCTGATATTTGCATCAATGTATCATTCCTTCTATCCTTTTAATAAAGTAGTTTACAGTACATTTTTATAACTATATGGCTTCAAACTTGTCTTTTTCTGTTATGAACGTTTAGTTTTATCTAGAAGCTGTTTTATAGTTCCTTTCTCATCAGTGCAAACTTTTTATTTACAACTTCTAAATATACTGTGATTCTCTGTTTCTCAATCTAAGAGATCTGTATTTTTGAAATAAAACATATTTCTTACATGACTATATTTCAGTTATTGGTTTTATATCACTAAATCTTGGTGCTAAGAATAAGGCTGTAGTTATTACTCTATTTTGGGTATTGATCTGCTAATTCATCAACTATCAACCGAATAAATGTATCCTCCATTCATGAAATAAATAGATGAACAAAGTAAAACTCTTTTCCTCAAGGATTCCCAATGATTGAGGGGGACGACAGCATGTAGACAAAATAAAGAATTACAGTGCAATGTGATAAATGCTTTGACAGAAATATGAATAAAGGTAAGTAGATCTGGTATGGGGAGCACAACAATGATTTATCTAGAAAAATATTAGAGAAGGCTTGTATTGACTTTCCATTTAAGATGGTAAAGAACCTTGGCAGGATAAGAAAATTGGAATGACTCCAAAATCTTAAGTATGAATTCCACCCTCTTTCCATTGATTTTTCTCCTATAAATTCTCATAGAAAGATAACTGGTTCTCTCATAATTCAATTCATCCATTTTAGCACAAATCTCTTAGCTAATATAAGAAACTACCAGTTATTGTTAGGATAAATATCTTCAAATAAAATCCTGAAATCTGAAGAAACATATCAAAATAAACTCATTCAATTTACTACTGAGGATAGCATGCCAAACTCAATCTTCAAGACCTAACACACCTATAATACTTATAATAAAGTAACATTTACAATATAGTAAGTGTGTTAGCTGGCTTGGTCTATAGTCTTCTGGATCCTGGAGGTCAGCCTTTTGACTGAATCCAAATTTTACAAAACAGATCCTTTCAATAAAGAGATTTGTTCTGTGAAGTTTGGATTTAGTTGAGGGGCCACATGTGGCCTTGAAGCCACAGATTCCCCACCCCTGTACTATACTATAGTTTGAATGTAGTCCCTACAAAATTCAGGTGTTGCTAATGTGATAGGATCAAGAGATGAGCCCTTTAAGAGATGATTAGCCCATAAAGGCTCTTCCACCATCAAGGGTAATTAAGATCCTTATAAAGAGGACTGGCACAGCATTTGCCTGGATTGCTCTTCCATCTTTTTCCTATAAGCATTCCTCCCTTTGGTGGATGCAGTAACAAGGTGCCTTCTTGGAAGCAGAGAACAGGACTCAACAGACAATCAAAGCTGCTACTGTCTTAATCTTGGACTTTCCAGACTCCCAAATGGTGGAAAAATAAATTTTTATTCTCTATAAATTACCCAGTCTTAGGTTTTTAGTTATAACAGCAAAAAAGGACTAAGACAGGCTGCCATACCAAAATGATATAGACTCCGTGGCTTAAACAATAGGAATTTATTTTCTTCTAGTTCTGGAAACTGAAGTCTAAGAACAAAGGGCCAGGAGGGCTGGTGTCTCCCCTTCGGTTGCAGACAGCAGCCTTCTTCCTGTGTGCTGTCATGGACTTTCCTTAGCACATGTGCAATGACGAGTAAAAGCTCTCTTCCTCTTTTACAAGGACACCAATCTCACCCAACCAGAGCCCCCCCATTCACAACCTCATTTAATGTAATTACCTCCCCAAAGCCCCATTTCCAAATTATCACACTGGGGATTAGGGCTTCAACCTATGAATGATGCATTCATTTAGTACCAGTAGGTTAAGCAGTATGTTAGTAGATTTGTTAATCAATAAGAAAGGTGAGACACTGTCCCCACCTTGAAGAATGGCAATTTCTTTCTAGTGAAGAAACCAAACTGTGCTTGGACATACCTGTTAACAAAGTATAATTTGAAACAATGTCAAATTTAAAAACCCTTCAAGTACAGAATTATTCTCAAAATCGGTTCCTTTATTATATTTTGTAACTCAGATTATCTAATTTATGAGAGTAAAATATCCAAACAAAACCATCTTGATAATATTATTGTGATACATGTCAGGTTTTTATATCCAGGCTTTAATTTGAAAACTTTGACTGCTGTATGAACATTTTCCATAGGCAAATCTACCAATAATTTTAATTTTGGTAGTCACTGCAAATTTCAAATGGTCTTCAGTTTTTGTTAATGTAAAAAACATCTTCACATGTTTTAAGAGTACCTCTAGAAACTATGAAATTATATGTATTATATACTCATGTACGATAGCGGAACAC
Source organism: Nycticebus coucang (assembly GCF_027406575.1). Lineage (NCBI taxonomy): Eukaryota > Metazoa > Chordata > Mammalia > Primates > Lorisidae > Nycticebus > Nycticebus coucang. The sequence goes on from NC_069793.1 coordinate 33,261,715, forward strand.
AGCTATATCCTCTAGTTTTAATTATAGGAAACATATAAGCAATGTAAGGCTTAGCCTTCCTGTTTTATAAATGAACCATTAAGTTCATTTTAGTGAAATGAGCACATGCTTTTCATAAATTAAAATAAATCTCACATGGTAAAGTACCCATTTTGAAAATTAATTTAATTACATGTTTAAAATTTAATTACATTTAATTAAGCATTTAAGTTTAATATGAAATAAATGAATTATCAGTTAACTCTATGAAATGAAATACTGCCTTGATAATTAAAATCTATAAATTTTCCTATTCTGTGAAAAACTGCTAGTTCTCAAAACACACTCAGAAAATATACATTTTAAAGACTATGGGGCCATATCCTCACAGCTGATCAAGGTGTAATTTCTCTGGCACCTAGCTTGGTGGGCTGTACATTTTCTGCCCTCAGTAAATGGAGGCAATGTGGGATGGAAAAAAGGAGCAGAAGAATTAGAAACTTGGGTTTGGATGTTAGGTCAGTCATTTATAGCCTGCAACAGTGGGAAAGTTACTTACCTGAAGCTTTCTATAAAATGGGGCTAATATTACTTCTCCCAAGAGGGTTTTGGGAGAATTAAATAAAATATCCCATGGTCAAATGTATTGAAGAATGCACAACTTGGAATAGGTATTTCACAAAATATTAACTCTCTTTCCCTCAGTTGTTGAATTAATGAAGAAAAACTCTGTACTTTCTAGCATTAAACAGTTTCACCTTTAAAATATACCTTTTAAATTACAAAAGTAATACCATATTATTTTTCATTTAACTATATCATAATGGTGTAGGTGTAATAACTCATGCCTATAATCCTAGCATTTTGGGAGGCCAAGGTGGAATGATCACTTGAGCCCTGGTGTTCAAGACCGGTCTGAGCAACATAGTGAGACCCTGTCTCTACAAAAAAATTAAAAAAATTAGCCACACATGGTGGTATGCATCTGTAGTCCTAGCAGGAGGCTTGTTTAAGACTAGCAGTTTGAGGGTACAGTGAGCTATGATTGTACCACTGCACTTCAGCCTGGATGACAGAGTAAGACCCTGTCTCAACAACAACAAAAAATAAATAAATAAAAATAAATGAGGCCAGGTATGTTGGCTCACGCCTGTAATCCTAGCACTCTAGGAAGCCAAGGTGAGTGGATTGCCTGAGCTCACAGGTTCAAGACCAGCTTGAACAAGAGGGAGACCCTGCCTCTAAAAATAGCCAGGTGTTGTGGTGGGTGCCTGTAGTCCCAGTTAATTGGGAGGTTGAGGCAAAAGAATCGCTTGAGCCCAAGAGCTTGAGGTTGCTGTGAGCTATGACGCTATGGCACTCTACTGAGTGTGACAAAGTGAGACTCTTGTCTCAAAATAAATAAATAAATAAAAATAATTAAAAATAAAATAAAATAAAAACATTGTACTGAATGTATACTTTTCATTTATTTTCTTAAGCACTCCATGAATGGAGGTTGTATAGTATTACCACTAACATAGATTTTTGAATCAGAGAGAACTGACTTTGAATCTGGGTTCTACCCTTTTACTATTTGAGAAATTATGGGGAAATTATTTTGACCCACTTCCCAAGCCTGTACATGTATGTATGTTTGGTTCAAAGGGTGGCAGCGAATTGGTAACTCGTATAATTAATATAATCATTCCAACTTAACAAAAAATTAATGATGTATGTAGAGGAGGTGTTATTTCCTCCTCCCTGGACCTCTGATTTTCATGAGAATATTGATTTTCACTGAATCTAAGGGATTTGCTCAAGGTCAACAGTAGATGACTGAAGTCTTAGAATTCTTATGTTTTTATTCTGTTAGCTGTGCTCTATTGTAACACAGGAAGGTAAAGGGGAAAGACATCAAAATCTGAAGTAGTGATGCAAAAAGAAAAATTTGACAAATTAATCTGATTCTATCACTTAATAATTAAGTCTGAGATAAATCATTTCTGCAAATTTTAGTATCTTCTGGAAAATGTGAATACGTACTTTTTCAGGGTTAATACAAGGATTACACAAAGTAGCAAATGTAAAGAACATAGCAGAATGACTGGTACATAGTAGTCATTCATTAATGGCAGATATTAATGCTAAGAGCTATCAAAGCACCACTTTTGAGAAGTCTCCAGCCATATACTTGAGAATTCCATAATAAACTGAATTTAAACAAAACTGATTTAGTAAGAATAAGTAGAATAGTCTTCACTAAATTTTCAGATTTTATTTCTGGAAAAGAGCCTATCCATTTTTAAGTCATTTCAGTTCACAACTTCCTGCCTATTAAGTCTCTATTTAATAACTCATCTATTTAAAAAGTGACGGATTTATAAGAGCTAAAGAAAATACAGGCAACAACCTATTTCATGGCCTACTGCAAAAAAAATTAGAATTAAATGTTCTTAATACTTTATAAATTATTTAATGTCAAGTACTATAATTTTAGAGTTCTGCCTTAATAAAATTATAAGCAGTATAAACATGTTGGGTTGTTTTAACACTTAAAACTCTTCCTTGTAGGGCGGCGCCTGTGGCTCAGTCGGTAAGGCGCCAGCCCCATATACCGAGGGTGGCGGGTTCAAACCCGGCCCTGGCCAAACTGCAACCAAAAAATAGCCGGGCGTTGTGGCAGGTGCCTGTAGTCCCAGCTACTCGGGAGGCTGAGGCAAGAGAATTGCTTAAGCCCAGGAGTTGGAGGTTCTGTGAGCTGTGTGATGCCATGGCACTCTACCGAGGGCCATAAAGTGAGACTCTGTCTCTACCAAAAAAAAAAACAACAAAAAAAAACTCTTCCTTGTAAAACTCAAACTCTAAATTCTCTCAAGACATCTAAAATCATATACATTGTTTTATTTATTTTTTTGAGACAGAGACTCCAGCTGTCACCTGGGTAGAGTGCTGTAGCTCAGAGCAACCTCCAACTTGGGCTCAAGCAATCCTCTTGCCTCAATTTTTCTATTTTTTGTAGAGACGGGGTCTTGCTTTTGCTCAGGTTGGTTTTGAACTCGTGAGTTCAAGCAATCCACCCGCCTCAGTCTCCCAGAATGCTAGGATTACAGGTGTGAGCCACCTGGCCTGGCCTACATTATTTATTTATACGTATAACATAACTAGAAATAGAAAGCCTTCAGAAATAAAGCATTGTAAAACATAGTCTTGTTTACTTTCTGAAAGGGTATTTACTGAAACACTGAGCAAGCATCAGGACTTTATATCATTTTCATCGCTATTACTATCAATAAGTATTTACTATTTGTCTATTTGTACTTTTGGCTAAAAGACCCTAATTTAGAACTGTTCCGCACTTTCTTGAAAATAAAACAAGCAGGTATTATAAATTTGGAGTCTAGACTTTTTCAAGATACAAGTTAGATTAGCACAACCAAAAAAAAAAAAAAAAGAAAAAAATACATAAAGAAATATTATGAAACATGTACAATTAAGGGTACATATTATGTAGAAAACTAACATTATTGTTAGGGTACTTATCCTGAGATATGCATTCTTTTAAAAAATGTGGTAAATATGAATTCTATTACTCTTTGGAATCAAAATTTACTATTAAGTGCGTCATTAACTTACCCAGGTTCTACTTTAAGAGTTGAAGATATTTTTTCTGGAAGAAAAAATCCATGCCATTTTGAAGCTTCAATTAGTTCCTGTGGTATTCTTTTTGATGTATCATAATAGTGACCAAATCTTGAAGATGATACTGGTCCTACCTGCTAAAACAACCCATATTGGTTGATTTAAAACAATTTTTTTGTAAGCTATAATTTTTTGGTACTATATCCAGCAAAATAATGATATATTTATGCATTTTTATGCTAAAAAGAGCTGATATATACATTAAATTTGAAAGAAGCACACAATGTTTATTATTTAAACTATTTATAGTTAGAATTCAACCATTTCATCTGTCATGTTTCTTCACTCTTTGTGGTGTCCTAAGTTTGTTAAGAATGTAAACACCTTATTGTATACGTTCCTAAGTTCAAGAATTTAATATATTAATTCTTCATTAATGTACATTAATGTTAATGTAATATATTAATTCTTAATTAATGTAATGTAATTCTTTTTTTTTTTTTTTGTAGAGACAGAGTCTCACTGTAGCGCCCTCGGTAGAGTGCCGTGGTCTCACACGGCTCACAGCAACCTCTAACTCCTGGGCTTAAGCGATTCTCTTGCCTCAGCCTCCCGAGCAGCTGGGACTACAGGCGCCCGCCACAACGCCCGGCTATTTTTTGGTTGCAGTTTGGCCGGGGCTGGGTTTGAACCCGCCACCCTCGGCATATGGGGCCGGCGCCCTACTCACTGAGCCACAGGCGCCGCCCAATGTAATGTAATTCTTAATTAATTCTTAATTAAGGTTTAATGACAAAATAATACTACTAAATGAAAACTTAAGCCAAATCAATTCACTGGTGAGAGGCCCTAAATATATTAAACTGGGTAATAGCCATTTTAAAACTAGCAAGACAATACATATGTATTGTATTTCTTCCACACTTAAAATTAAGCTTACAGCATAAAACATCATACTGCATTACTCCAGACAGGAAGGAGGCACATGGCACATGATAAAGTGGGGGAATGCATATGAGCTATTTTAGACCAGTCAGAACCTGGCCCCCATAATCATTAGTTCATTGACAATTCCTGTTTTGTGTTCTCTACTAACAATTTTTTTCCAACAAATTATCTTTTTATGAGAAACTCTAATAACTACTGACACTGAATTTATTTATGTAGGATAGTAAAAGTCTACAAATAAAACATTATTATTATATTGCTTTGAATGGACTTTGGGCTAAATTCTCTCATTTGACATAAGGGAAAAATATGTACAGCTCTATTACAAATTGAATTATTAACAAATTCCATCTAGCAATAACTTCTATAAAGAATCTAATCTAATCTTACATAATTTCCACAGTCTTAAATGCTACAAAATAGACCAGTCTCAGAACATCCAACCACACTAATCTCTGCAGAAATTTAAGAATTATATATAGTAGATTCTTATCTTACTGACAATTTCTAAATTTACATAAGAAACCCATATTTTCTTGACACTAGATATTTGCATTTAAGACTTCAAGGATTCATATTCTTAAATGCCTATAAACATGAAATTATACAGTGATACAGAATAAAACATTTTAAGTCTAAGAGAAACATTTTTCTTAGATTCACAGTCTACGGGTTTGATATTCATTTTCTAAATAAAATGACTGCTCATCCCCCATGAGGTACTACTACTTACTTTCATTAGTGAAAGAGATCTATGAACTGGCTTCAGTGTAATGTTTCAGTGCAGAATGTTCAGAATTATTACTCTCAAAACATAATTTATCCATCTACCATGAACTAATGACAAATAAATGATACAACATTAAAATGTTTCTTACAAATAGGGTGTAAAGTTATTAAATGTAAAGTTATTAGTCTAAAGCAATTTAAACAAGGTCTGTTCTTTGGCCTATAATCTATTCTTTATCCGGATTATAGTTCAGAATGTTTTTACTGCAATCTCTGCTAGAGCTCATCTTTTTATTGTGTAAGTCCAAGCCCCCTTAATGTTTTAGAAAGGCCTTGACTAACTGAACTTTGATCTGATGTCTTCATTGAGAAAAACACCAGGTTGCCCATTTCAGATGCAAATCCCCCTAAGGCCCAATAGAATTTAGTAAAGACAGCAAAAAAGAAAAAAACAGAAGTTTCCAGGATCTTCTTTGAGAATCCTGGGGCACACTGGTGTCCTTAATCCATGCTGCCGCACGGATTAAGGTAGGTGATAACCTTTCCTGATTCAAAAGAATAAGCAGAGTGCCTACAAACTGGGTGGAGACTAGGATTTGGCTATAATAAAACACCATGCAATAAAAGCTTGGTCTATGTCAGAAGCCTCTGAAAAGGCCTCAATGTACCAAATTCCCAGGCCTAGTAGGGAAGCTTGCAAAAGCCTACCTGAATCAAATAAGCATGAATAATCTATTTTAGCAGACTGGCCATGGGGAGAGAAAAAGAAAGAGAGACTTTTCACTTCTTTTAAGTTTGAGTTAATAAATTTATTAGTGGAGTGAAGGTTCTTGAAGTCCTATGCACTCAGAGAAATATGCTAAATTGCCAAGAAGCAAAGTATGCTTTTAAAGTTGCCGTCTCTATTAATGTTTCTAATTACAATATTAATGTGATAGAAATCTCAGATTTGGGATGAATCAAGGCAGAAAATTGATTTCATGCTGTGACAGTTTACATATAGAACACAAATAATTCATTAAATTGTAAAAATAAAATTGGAAGCTTTTCTCATATTTAAGTTATTAATTTATTTAGAAATTAAGATTAGCCATTCAAAGCCCATTGAATTCCCAGTAATAAAGATGAACCAAAGACTGAGGAAAAAAAAAAAAAGATTAGGTACGGTAGCTAAAATATATTTATATGGAAGATAAAATTGTATTGCAAATGAAAATGTTAACATTTTAATAAAAAAACATAAAAATATATTCTTATAGGAAAAAATAATTTTCCAAGTTTACTACCCGAAATATATACCATTAACATATAATCTGATTTTTTTAAACACTGAAAAGTTTTGAGGCCTAGAATTGTAAAACAAAGATTTAAAATTTTCCTCAAAGAAAAGATAACTAAGTGTTACAATTATAGTAACTGCGCACAAAAAACTGTCATCAGCTCCATAAAAAAAAAAAAGTTTCATCAATAATTACTGGTCAGTTCACTCAGTTTGATAAGAACATGTTGCTTTAGTTTTACATTATGAAAACTTCTATTTCATGTTCATAAACTACCTTTTAACTCCTTTCCACTGTGGAACAGAGTAAAATGGAATGATTTAGTAAATGTTTACTGTGCTAAAAGAAATTGAACTCTGATGGGGTAAAGGAGGAAAACAGAGCAACAAAACAATACCATATCTCTTCTCCAGTATGTCACAAAGAAACAAAACTTAAAGCTGCACCACAAATAAACAGTCTAAATAAGACATTTCTTACCACTGTTACCATCTTGTTTTTCAGTATGGCGCAACAGGCACAAGAACCCAAACAACATTTAAACATTTTGAACCTCAGTTCAGTCACCGGAAACTAGACCTAACGATTACTATACAAGGCTGTTGTATGAATACAATGTGACGCTGGCAATGAACATTTGATGAATTATAAAGCAATATGTAAATATTATTAATTATTATTATTGTCATGATGCTCTAGAGCAGCAGTTCTCAACCTGTGGGTCACAACATCTTTGGGGGTCAAATGACCCTTTCACAGGGGTCGCCTAAAACCATCACGCATACCCCATACAAATACAGGTATATGAAAATAATTTTATGGTTGGGGGTCACCACAACATAAGGAACTGTGTTAAAGGGTCGCGGCATTAGGAAGGTTGAGAACCACTGCTCTAATTAGAAAATCTCCCACTGTCCTTTGTAATCACATTGCCTTATTGAAAAAAAATTTGTTGTCATCTATATATAGATGTGTATCTATTACAGGACTGTTGTGGCTGAACCACTATGATAGAGAGCCAAAGAGCCAAAGAGCCAAAGTGTAATGAAGATTTAATATTATGAAGACCTAATACCCTGTCATGAATTGCTGAAGCCCTTGTAGGCCATGGTATTAGAGCTCTACAATATTGATGAAATTATGTCTCAGAGTATAATGTATGCTAGCAACTCATGGAGTGAGTAGGGAACAGGGGTTGATAATTAGATAGGGAAGAAGGCACGTTAACCTGGGAGAGAACCAAAATCACATCACAAAGGAGGGGAAGTTTTTAAAAATGATACTGTATGAAGTATTGCTTTATGCTTTACTAAACTATTATTATTGATTTAGATGTGTAGATTCTTATCCTTTTTTGCATTCCCTAAGTGGGAATATGACCACTTTCTTAGGATCTAGTGACAACTTATTTTAAAGGGCATCTCTGCTAACCAACACACCTAGTTTTGAACTATTTATCTAATCTTAAGCTATGATAGTGTTAACTGCATTTCATCTCAAGTAAAATACAGAAAACTGAAGTTTTTTGTTTTGTTAAACTGAGAATGACAAAGGCCCAAATTTATAAAGAAGATGATGATGAGTGATCACCAAAGCCTATGAGTACTGGCAAATCATCATATACAAAATTACTGTGAGAGGCAAATACACATGCTGGTGGCATTTTACAGAAAAATAAAGAAAACAGAAAATGATTTTTTCTAAACCTGACAAAACTGTAAATACAAGTACATTTAAGTTTGACCATTGACTATATATTCAAAATAAGCTGTTATTTGTATTAATTAATATAACTTCAATTCAGTTTAACATTTAATTTACATTTCATGTAATTCATTCATGCATGTATCCCCCAAATAACTATTGAACACCCACTATATGCCTGCAAAACAAAATTGTCAAAGTCCCATTCTTGGCCAGATGCAGTGGCTCATGCTTGTAATCTTAGAACTGTGGGAGGCCGAGCCAGGTGGATCACTTGAGCTCAGCCTGAGCAAAAGCAAGACCCTGTCTCTACTAAAAATAGAAAAACTGAGGCAAAAGGATTGCTTGAGCCCAAGAGTTGGAGGTTGGTTGCTGTGGGCTACGATGACACCACAGCACTCTACCCAGGACAACAGCTTGAGACTCTCTCTTTGAGACTCTCTCTCAAAAAAAAAAAAAAAAAAAAAGAAAGAAAGAAACAGAAAAAAACAACCAAGTCCCATTCTTTCATTCTAACAGCAGGAGACAGATGAAAAGAATAAAATATATTGTCTGCTAGCTTTAATGATAAGTGTTTTTAAGAAAAATAAAGCAGTAAAGGGAGATGATAATGGTTTTGTTTTATATAAAGGAACATAGCAAGTTGCTCCTAATAAAGTAATATTTTAGCAAATACCTGAAGAAAATGGGAGATAAGTATTCTGGAGATTATTGTAAGAACACAATTTTCAAAACACTCAAGTTTTTTATCTTGAAAACTGAGTACTGGATTTATTTGCTAATAAACAACCTTGGGGAAATTTACTCCCATAGATAATTAAGCCAATGGCAGGTATACCAGGGAATATACACAATTTACTTACATGTGAAAGAGGACTGGAATAGTGTCTATCATAATTTATAAGGAAAATATGAAACAAATATTTTTCCCCCAACTCTACACAAATATCATAACAAGCAGTAAGGGAGAAGCCTTCAAGTTTCTGTTACTTAGATTTTCACTAATTTGCACTTGGAGGATGTTAATGATCAATGAAAAGACCAAAATCTAGCTGACAGCAAAAATAAACGGAAGAAATGAGTTCTGTATATAATAAAACAGAATTGGCATACTGTCTCTACAAAAAAGCTAAATTTAACTTAGAATTTATATTCTTAACTCTTTTTGAACACAGCATTAGAAAAATTAGAATATATGGGTTCACTAAGCTCCCATCTAACAAGTACAACGTAGGGAGATTTGGCACACCTATGTGAAGGACTCAAACACAACTCCAACTTTTCCTAACAAACACAAACAATGTAACCTAATTGTATGTACCCTTACATTAATCCAGAATACACATACAAAAAAAAAAAGAAAAGAATACAGTTACTCTTCACAAAAAAGTCACCACTAAACCCAGTCACTTTGAGTGAATCTGCCAGATCAAAGATGTGAAGCTCTGTGCCTTTATGGTGCTCAAATGTCCCTTGTCTGTTTTAATCTCTATCCCTTAACTCATATTTTCCTAAATAGATGAACTGCATTTATTCTGGTCTGTTATACTCAGTTCTTTATCACGTCAAAGCTAGGCTATGCTTGCAACAACTTTTGATTACACAAAGCTTCCTTTTACTTTTTAATGCAAATGTATAGAATTCTACTGTTCAGACATATTTACTTAACAATTTTCTTACTGACGGACACTTATACCATATTTTGTTATTTAAGAATATGCTGTATGAATAGCTTGTGTGTATTTCATTTCATCAGAGAAAACATATTCATGATGTAAATTTGATACAAGTAGATAATGTAATTTTTAAGGATATTATCAAATGATGTACCTATTTACATTTCCATCAGCAAAGTATGAGAGTTCTAGTTTCTCCCCATCTTTGCTACTATAATATAGCATCTTATCAAACATTTTAGATCACTGTTAACTGGACAAGAGAAAAATCTGTCATTTGCATTTGTATTTGCCTTATCACAACTAAAATTTGTTTCTGTTTTTGTATGTTAAGAGCCACTTAAATTTCCTTTTCATATATCTGCCCACTTTTAAAAATTGGGCTGTGAAGTATTCCTTATTCATTTAAAAAGTTCTCTGTATACAAGAAAAATCAGTCCTTATTTTAAGTACAAATAGTCTCTTTTCAGTTTGTAGTTTGTTCATAGTCATTTGAATCACAGCTCAAAAATCATCTTATTCACATAGTTTCCACACCTACAATGGAAAAATTTGCCATTGCTTAATATGCACCTATTATAACATATTTTACACCTGATATACAGTTGATGCTTAATCGATATTTGCTGACTGAATGAATTCATTTTTCTTTCACTAAATGTTTATTGATTATCTGGGCATTAATATAGGTGCTGGAGATAGAAGAGAAAACAAGTCCTCAGCACTCACAGAGAATTCTCAGTGTGGTGAAGAGAGTTTATACTACCAATTAACTATAAAATGATGTGGAAGTAGTACTCAAACATATATGCAGTGCTGTGAAAAAAAAATAAAGTAGATAATTATGTATGGAAAAGTAGGAACATCTACCTTTGGAGAAAAACGAGTTGGTGAGTAAGGAAGTGAAAAGCATCATTACCAGCAGAAGGACAAGTAATTCACACAAACGATTCTCATAGGTTGGTTGAATATAGTTAAAAAAAGTAGGCTTAGATTAGGATGTATAATTTTATACTCAATCTTAAGAAGTTTGCATTTCACATGGTAGGCTTATCATAGCAAACAGATTTCATCTTACAAACTTTTATTAACTGGTACTGACCACTTAGAAATGCTGCAGAGGAGAATTCTAAGGCTGTGTCTCAGTTTGGCAGGAGGGTACTAAGACTGATAGTCCACCACGCATTTAGAAAGGATCAGTGAAAACAGGAAACCAAATGAGGCATCTGAAGTTCAACAATACCACAAACAAATTTTGTTCTCGGGAAACGTAACTCTGACAGCACTATAGAAGACTAGAGAAACTATGGAAACTGTGCCTATTCAGATTAGAATTTTTCTCTTTTCTACCAGTATGGTCATGTCTCATAGACATTAAATAATGTGTTCTGAAAAGTGAATGCAGTGAACAATCAAATAATGGTGCTAATAAGTGAACAGAGCCTTCACTAGGGGCAGAGCTCATGAGCTCTAGTGGACAGATTTAGTGGTATCTGTTTGGACTTCTTGGGAATTTTCCCTTCATTTTCTGTCTGTATTCTGGATATGTGAGGTTACCAAATAGATGAGTTTGAAAATGGAATAACTGAAAATATTTAGGAATAAAAAATAGTAATTACAAAGAACCACTGAATGTAGGTAATCAATATGAATAGAAATGGCTCCATTAGTTTTCTTAATCTGGCTGGCATTTTTGATCTGTATTTTTGATCAAATACTCTACAAATGAAATGACTAGTTATTTACATAAACAAATACACATATTACAATTAAAGAATAGATACCTCATAAGAGATTCTATAAAATGAAAACAAACACATTTACAAATGGCAGAAATAGTTTGTATGTTCACTTGCCTCCATCTTGGGTAACATCTGGTAACGCCAAGCTATTTTCATCTTACTATTAAATTCTGGTGTTTTATGATCATATACATCTTCATTGAGTTCTTTTCTACAATTGTCATCAAGTAATGGTGCTGGAAGTTCCTAAGAAAACAGAATGACATACTGAGTATTTGTGGTAAAAATATAACAATTTTCTTAAATCATAAGGTTAGCAACACTAGAACTTTCCAAATTGAGGCCTTAAAATTGATTTAGGAATAAACTCTTAACAATATAGATATTTCTAAAACAGAGAAAAAGAATATAATATTAAATGTGAACTTTAATGTTTTAGCATGAACTAGAATTTAAAGAAAATGTTCAAATATTTATACTCACAAAAATCAATTGCTATTCCACAAAAAGACTATGCTCATTTAAAAAAATTTTACACATCTAAAGCAAAGTCCGGAATTAGCACTTATGCATAATATGTAATTATTATTATTTTTGCCACAGGTAAAAATAAAGCATGTGTGCAATCTGTTTACTGGCTTATAATTCTAGAAGTAAAAAAACCCATTCACTGAAACAACGAGTAAAGCAACAATTAAGAGTAAAGAAATTTATTTACCCAATCAAATGTTAGCACCTGCCAGGATATGCCTCTTCTTTAACAACAAATATAGAATTTAAAATATTTGATTAAATGGACATTTAATTTCAAATTATTAATTTTAGAAGGTGACCTCAGTCACTACAAAAATCATAGAAACATTTTTGTAAAGAGGTACTATAAAAATAATTTTTAAAAAACTACTTAATTATCTTGAAGAAAAAAAGCACATGCAATAATTTTTTTTATTAGCCAGAATCATAAAGATAATATATAATGTGGGACACTGGATTAGTCAATATAATCCTGTGCTACATTATAAATTAGTCTAAGTTACCACTTTTACTTCTCAAGGCCAAATTTACTTAAGCTTAGAATGATGTCAACTAATCAGCTGGAGATATATTGTTAGCTATTATATATTTTAGTCACTCTTTAATTTAGCTTTTAATCTATGGATTTACCTTTTAATTTATGACAGTATTAGAAACCAGTTGTATCACTTAATCTCTGAATCCATTATTCCTAGCAAAACATTTCTATCTTCTTTTCCTAATGGAAATAAAAATTTGTGAGGAGGTATAGTGTAATACAGCATAGGGATTATGAGTTTGAATTCTGTGAATTCAACCAGAATTTTCTGGGTTCAAATCGTGACTGTGCACTAGCACCATCTATTAAGACTCCAGACCATCTATTAGGACTCTCTATCTATGTCTCTATTTACCATCTTAAAAATAGAGATAATGGTATTCACTTCAATAGTTTGTTGTAAGGAATAAAAGGTTAAAAATGTAAAATGTAGAGACTGGTGCTTGTTACATAATTAAGAATCCAGTAAGTATTTTTTGATTTTTTTATTAACACAAACAAAATACGGCCCCTGGTGCAGTGACTCTTGCCTGTGATCCTAGCACTCTGGGAGGCTGAGGCAGGTGCATTGCTTAAGGTCAGGAGTTCATGACAAGCCTAAGCAAAGGTGAGATACTGCCTCTATTGAAAATAGACAAAACCTAATCAGGCATAATAGGGCATTCCTATATTCCTGAAGTCCGGTGTACGCTGGAGGATCTCTTGAGTCTAAGAGTTTAAGGTTGCTATGAAGTATGATGACATCACAACAGTCTGCCCAGGGCAACAGAGTGAGACTCTGTCTCAAAACACACACACACAGAAAAATAAAACGTACTGTGTAGGGCAAGAAAAATGAAAGAAAATTATTTATTTACTTAATTTTTTAAGACCGTCTAACTTTGTCACCCTCCATAGTGTCCTGGGACATCACAGCTCACAGCAACATCAAACTTTTGGGCTCAGGTGACTATCTTGCCTCAGCCACCCAAATAGCTGGGTCTACAGGTGCCAGCCACCACGCCCAACAATTTTTAGAGATGGGGTGTCGCTCTTGCTCAGGTTGGTTTCAAAACTGTGAGCTCAGGCAATCTAACTGCTTTCGCGTTCCATAGTGCTAGGGTTACAGGTGTGATCCCCTATGCCCAGCCTAAAATTATTTCTTATACTTTGTAATAAAAAGATGACAAAAAAAAAAAAAAAAAAAAAAAAAGAATCCAGTAAGTGTTAGATGATGATAAGTCAGTTAAATATTGTCTTCACCATTACTCATAGCACACATTTTGTACTATCAATATTTGGCAATATTTAGCACAAAATGTTTTGATTAAAATCTTTTTCAACCCCAGGAATAATTAATAATAGTTATTACAAAGGTAACCCTCAGCTCAATAACAAAAGCAACAATTGACAAATTTTTTCAATAAAGATCCAGATTTTAAAATTTATATGTCTCTTATCATTTAAAATATGCCATTTTAAGGGGCGGCGCCTGTGGCTCAAAGGAGTAGGGCACTGACCCCATATGCTGGAGGTGGTGGGTTCAAATCCAGCCCCAGCCAAAAACAACAACAACAAAAAAAAAAAATAAAAAGAAAGAAAGAAAAAAAAACTAAAAAAAGAATGCTCTTCTACTAATGTATATAGTATTAAAAAAAAATACTCCTAAAATAAGAGAGTAGAGATGGTTTATTAACAGGTAAGCGTATCCTCATTTATTTTATTAAATATGTACCTACTCCCACAGTAGACGTTTTACCATGTTAAAAACTTATGTATCATAAAATTATAATGACCTCAGTTTTAGTACTGACAAAACATTCATTTTCTTAAGAATAAAAATGTTCAAAACATGTAAAGAAAGTACACTTTAACAATTAATGTCTATGTCAAAGTCATTTTTCTCATATGTTTATATATATTTAATAATTTATTTATTTATTTATTTTGAGACAGTCTCACACTGTCACCTTGGGTAGAGTGCCATGGTATCACAGCCCACAGCAACCTTAAACTCTTGGGCTTAAGTGAGTCTCCTGCCTCAGCCTCCTAACCTTCTCCTTCCTCTACAGGCGCCTGCCACAACGCCTGGGTATTTTTTGTTGTTGTTGTTGTTGCAGTTGTCATTGTTGTTTTTTAGCAGGCCGGGGCTGGGTTTGAACCCGCCAGCCTCTGTGTATTTGGCCAGCACCCTACCCACTGAAGTTCAGGTACCACCCTGTACATAGATTTTAAATTGAGATAAAACTCACAACACAAAAATTCATCATTTTTCAGTATAAAATTTAGCAGTTTTTAGCATATTCAGAGTTGTGCAACCACTATCTCTCTAATAATAGAACATTTTTATTAGTCCCCAAAGAAACTCCATACCCATTAAGCAGTCATTCTATATTCCTTCTTTCTTTAACCCTTAACGACAACTAATCTGTTTTCTGTCTCTATGGATTATTCTATTCTGGATATTTTACATAAATGGAATCACAAAATATGTGATCTATTATGCCTGGTTTCTGTCACTTAGCATGTTTCAATGCCCATCTATGTTGTAGCATGTATCAGTACTTTATTCTTTTTTATGGGGAAGTAAGATTCCACTCTATAGATATACTACATTTTATCTACTTATCACCTGATGAACATATAGATTGTTTTTATTTTGTAACTTTCACAAATAATGTTGCTATCCACATTCAGATGCAATTTTTCTTTTTTTTGAGACAACACTCTGTCACCCTGGGTAGAGTGCTCTGGAATGATATTTCCCTGCAGCCACATGCAATCCTCATGCATCAGTCTCCCACGTAGCTGGGACTATAGGTGATTGCCACAACACCAGGCTAGTTTTTTTCTATTTTTAGTAGAGATAGGGTCTTGCTCTTGCTCAGGCACAAATTTTTTGTGTGAATATGTTTTTTATTCTCTTGGGTATATACCTAGGAGAGGAAAGTAATGTATCAGTTATGTTGAAATTATTATTTATTGAGTACCTATTGTATGCTAAGACCTGGTCTAGGTTTTATGGTTTATAGCAGTGAACAAACTTAGTAAAAAATAACAAGGGTACATACACATGGTGCTAACCTTATTCTAGGCACTTTTCTAAGTCCTTCAGATACATTGTTTATAATAAATTTCTGTGGTAGATGTTATTATTATATTCTTTTTTATTTTTATTTTTTATTGTTGGGGATTCATTGAGGGTACATTAAGCCAGGTTACACTGATTGCAATTGTTAGGTAAAGTCCCTCTTGCAATCATGTCTTGCCCCCATAAAGTGTAACACACACCAAGGCCCCACCCACCTCCCTCCTTCCCTCTTTCTGTCCCCCCCCAAACCATAATTGTCATTAATTGTCCTCATATCAAAATTGAGTACATAGGATTCATGCTTCTCCATTCTTGTGATGCTTTACTAAGAATAATGTCTTCCACGTCCATATTCTTTTTACACAATGAGAAATAAAAATTTAGAGATTAAGTAACTTGCCTGAGGTCACAGAACTAGTAAAAGATGGAGCTAAGACTGGCATAGTGGCTCATGCCTATAATCATATCACTTTGGGGGGCTGAGGTGGGAGATCACTTGAACCCAGGAGGTTGAGACTAGCCTGGGCAACATAGTGAGAGATCCAGTCTCTACAAAAACATTAAAACAAAAAGTGGCTGAATGCAATAGTATGTGTGTGTAATCTCAGTTAGTTGGGAGGTTGAAGCAGGAGGATTGGAGTCTAGAAGTTTGAGGCTACAGCTATGTTTGCACCACTGTTCTCCAGCCTGGGTGACAGAGTGAGACCCTTTCTGTTAATGTATGAATAGACATATACATGTACAGCTAGATGGAGATAAGAATTTGAAGCAGGGTAGTCCTACTCCAGAATGTATGCTCTTAATGGCCAGGCTATATTGCTTCTATAATAAGCTTTCACTGTTTGTGGAGCAAACCAATAAACAAATAAATATATAATAAATCACATATAATAAATGCAGAAAAGCTGAATAAGAAGGCAGAGGCTTTTTTTTAATAAAAATGGTCAACTAGGGATGGCCTCATTGATAAGGTTAAAACCAATGGAGATGAGACTATTCTATATACAATTCATTGAAATTCTACAAGATACACTACTATAGGTACTTTTCATGTAGATATGGTACCATCTATATATAATTAATAATCTTTCAGAAATATATCTATGCTATTCCCCAGATCATGACAGAGCAGAAAGAATACTATTACTAGGAAATTCAAATATATGAAGGATCCAAGGACCTGTACTTTAATCTGGCTTCATGTTTCACATGTATATATAAGACTATGATACAGCATAAAAGGAATAAATATAAAAGGGAACTATATGTTATTTGCAGTCCATATATTTTATATAGCTCTCTCGTCTCTGAATTATCATTTCACTTTCACCAGTGCCATTTTTAAAGATGATCACATGCAGCTTCATATTCATCTTTTTATAATCTCATTTTCCCATATGTTTCTTAGGTGTTAGGCCCTTTAAGTTTCTTAAGGGCTGTGTCATAATATAATTTTTGTACTTGTTATAAAACCAGCAGCATGGTTAAATACAGAGAATGCTCAACAGATACTTATTGAACCATCGAAATTTCTGGAAGATACCAGTGGGTTGATTTTGTGTTATTTTCAATGAAATTAATACCACAACTTTCTTTAGGCTCCCTATGTTTCATGTGATACTCTTTATCTATCTCTATTAAGTTGTCTTTCTTTCTCAGCACAGTGGTAAGCACGTACTTTCCATTTAATATATTATTTTACTATAAAATGTTCAACTTGTAGGCTTGGTGCCCGTAACACAGTAGTTATGGCGCCAGCCACATACACTGAAGTTGGCAGGTTTGAACCTGGCTCCGGCCAGCTAACCAACAATGACATCTGCAGCAAAAAATAGCCGAGCATTGTACTGGGTACCTGTAGTCCCAGCTACCTGGGAGGCTGATGCAAGAGAATCACAGGCTGAGAGTTTGAGGTTGCTGTGAGCTGTGATGCCACAGCACTCTACCCAGGGCAACACAGTGAGATTCTGTCTCAAAAAAAAAAAAAAAAAAGGTCAACTTGTAGTTCATTTCATAATCTTTTTTTCCAGCAGATATATTCTAAAATGTTATTTAAAAAAGTGATTTAAGAATAATTTTAAATAATACAAAGAAGTGCAAAGAAGAATTAGCAACCATGGAAATGTACATTAAAACCAATTACCATTTCCCATGCATTATATAGGCAAACAAACAAAATATCTAAAAATACCAAGATTGGGAAAGAGCAGAGAAACTAAAAGTCTCATGCACTACTGGTAGGAAGTTAACAGTTCACTATTGTAAAGCAAATTTGGAGAACAATTTGGAAAAATTTCAGCTAGAGACAAGATTTGGGGATGCGAGCAAGATGGCGGCCGAGTAACACCTTCCTTGCAACTAGGCACGGTGAGTCTGGGGACACAAGACTCCAGGCATATCTGGCTGGTGGGATCTGCCTATAATCATCCCTTTGAGGACACAGGGAGTCAGCGAGAGACTTCTGGACCCGAAAAGGAAGACAAAAGCAGTGGAAAACTGGCAAGTGGTATGTGTTCCTCTGGTCTAGTCCCGCAGGCAGCTTCCACAGGAATGGCAACTTAAAGAGCAAGAGGAAGTCAAAGGAAAATTAGGGCAAGGAAACACTCATGAGGAAGAATCAGCAGAAAACTCCTAGCAACATACAGAACGAGCCCAGAGCAACCCCTACAAGGGACTGTGAGGTAGCTACTGCAGAGGATTCCACTTAAAGAAATGTTAGAAATGACAGAAAGGGAATTCAGAATACACCTGATGAAAACAATGAAGGAAATGATAGCAACAATGAAGGAAACTGCTAATAAAGTGGAAAATAACCAAAAGGAAATCCAAAAACAGAATGGAATAAGAGATGAACGATATGAAGAATACAGAAAATATATAGCAGAGCTGAAAGAACTGAAGCAGTCAATTAGGGAACTTAAAGATGCAACAGAAAGTATCAACAACAGATTAGACTATGCAAAGAAAGAATTTTGGAGGTAGAGGACAAAGTTCTTGAGATAACTCAGATAGTTAAAGAGGCAGAAAAGAAGAGAAAGAAAGCAGAATGTTCATTGACAGAATTATGGGACTTTCTGAAGCTTTCCAACATATGAGTTACAGGAATCCCAGAAGGGGAAGAAGAATGCCCCAAGGGAATGGAAGCCATACTAGAGAATATTATAAATGAAAATTTCCCAAATATCACTGAAGATTCTGTAACAGTCCTTTCAGAGGAATAATGGATCCCAGGTCACTTCAATGCTAACTGAGCTTCTCCAAGACACATTGTGATGAACCTGTCCAAAGTCAAGACAAAAGAAAAGATTCTTCAAGCTGCCAGAAGTAAGCACCAGTTGACCTACAGGGGCAAATCCATCAGGGTGACTGCAGACTTCTCTAATGAAACTTTCCAAGCAAGAAGACAATGGTTATCTACCTTTAATCCTCTTAAACAGAACAATTTCCAGCCCAGAATTCTATATTCTGCTAAGCTAACCTTCAAAATTCATGGAGAAATCAAATTATTTACTGATATACAAACATTGAGGAAATTCGCCACAACAAGACCAGCTCTACAGGAAATACTTCAACCTGTTCTATACATTGACCATCACAACGGATCAGCAGCAAAGTAAGAACTCAGAAATTAAAGAACAGAACCTAACTTCCACACTGATGAAAAGATAAAACTAAGCAATGAACTCTCATAAAATAAGATGAATAGAACACTACCACACTTACCAATTATCTCAATAAATGTTAATGGCTTGAATTCCCCACTGAAGAGGTACAGATTGGCTGACTGGATTAAAAAACACAAGCCATCCATTTGCTGCCTGCAGGAAACACACTGGCTTCAAAAGACAAATTAAAACTCCGAGTTAAGGTTTGGAAGACAATTTTTCAGGCAAATGGAATTCAGAGGAAAAGAGGAGTTGCAATCTTATTATCAGATACATGTGAATTTAAAGCAACTAAAGTCAAAAAAGACAAAGATGGTCGCTTTATATTAGTCAAGAGAAAAACACAAGAAGATGTTTCAATTCTGAATATTTATGCACCCAATTTAAATGCTCTCAGACTCTTGAAACAGACCATACTCACTCTGAGCAATACGATATCCGATAATACCATAATAACAGGGAACTTAACACTTTCTCTTACAGAGCTGGACACATCCTCTAAAAAGAAATTAAACAAAGATATAAGAGATTTAAATGAGACCCTAGAACAACTGTGCTTGAAAGACTCATATAGAACACTCCATCCCAAAGATAAAGAATATACATTCTTCTCATTGCCTCATGGAACATTCTCCAAAATTGATCATATCCTAGGACACAAGACAAACCTCAACAGAATCAAAAGAATTGAAATTTTACCTTGTATCTTCTCAGTTCACAAAGCACTAAAGGTGGAACTCAAGTCCAACAAAAATGCTCAACCTCACACAAAGGCATGGAAGTTAAACAACCTTCTGTTGAATGACAGTTGGGTGCAGGGAAGAAATAAAACAGGAAATCAATAACTTCCTTGAGCATAGCAACAATGAAGAGACAAGCTACCAAAACCTGTGGGATATTGCAAAAGCAGTTTTGAGAGGAAAATTTATCGCTTTAGATGCCTACATTGGAAAAACACAAAGAGAACGCATCAACAAACTCATAAACATCTTATGGAATTGGAAAAAGAAGAACAATTTAAGCCTAAACCCAGTAGAAGAAAAGAAATATCCAAAATTTAATCAGAGATCAATGAAATTCAAAACAAAGGAATCATTCAGAACATTGATGAAACAAGGAGTTGGTTTTTTGAAAAAATAAATAAAATAGATAAACCATTGGCCAGACTACCTAGAAATAGAAAAGTAAAATCTCTAGTAACCTCAATCAGAAATGATAAAAGAAAAATAACAACTGATGCCACAGAGATACAAGAGATCATCTCTGAATACTACCAGAAACTCTATGCCCAGAAATTTGACAATGTGAAGGAAATGGATCCATATTTGGAATCACACCCTCTCCCTAGACTTAGCCAGGAAGAAATAGAGCTCCAGAACAGACCAATTACAAGCAGTGAGATTAAACAATAAAAAAGCTTCCAACAAAAAATGCCCTGGTCCAGATGGCTTCACACCAGAATTCTATCAAACCTTCAAGGAAGAGCTTATTACTGTATTGCAGAAATTATTCCAAAAAATTGAGAAGGAAGGAATCTTCCCTAATACATTCTATGAAGCAAACATCACCCTGATACCAAAACCAGGAAAAGACCCAACTAAAAAGGAGAATTTCAGACCAATTCTACTCATGAATATAGATGCAAAAATTCTCAATAAAATCCTAGCCAACAGATTACAGCTTATCATCAAAAAAGTCATACTCATGATCAAGTAGGTTTCATTCCAGGGATGCAAGGCTAGTTTAACATATGCAAGTCCATAAACATTATCCACCATATTAACAGAAGCAAAAATAATGACCATATGATCTCTCAATAGATGTAGAAAAAGCCTTTGATAAAATCCAGCACCCTTTTCTAATTAGAACACTGAAGAGTATAGGCATAGGTGGCACATTTCTGAAACCGATTGAATCTATCTATGACAAACCCACAGCTAATATTTTAATGAATGGAGTAAAACTGAAAGCTTTTTCTCTTAGAACTGGAACCAGACAAGGTTGTCCTCTGTCACCTTTACTATTCAACATAGTGGTGGAAGTTCTAGCCAATACAATTAGGGAAGACAAGGAAATAAAGGGAATCCAAATGGGAGCAGAAGAGGTCAAACTCTCCCTCTTTGCTGATGACATGATCTTACACTTAGAGAATCCCAAAAACTCAACCACAAGACTCCTGGAAGTCATCAAAAATACAATAATGTCTCAGGATATAAAATCAATGTCCACAAGTCAGTAGCCTTTGTATACACCAGTAACAGTCAAGATGAGAAGCTAATTAAGGACACAACTCCCTTCCCCACAGTTTCAAAGAAAATGAAATACCTAGGAATATACCTAACAAAGGAGGTGAAGGACCTCTATAAAGAAAATTATGAAATCCTCAGAAAGGAAATAGTAGAGGATATTAACAAATGGAAGAACATAACATGCTCATGGCTGGGAAGAATCAATGTTGTTAAAATGTCTGTATTTCCCAGAGCAATCTACCTACTCAGTGCCATTCCTTTTAAAATACCAACATCGTACTTTCAAGATTTGGAAAAAATGATTTTGTGTTTTGTACGGAACCGGAAAAAAACCTGTATAGCTAAGGCAGTTCTTAGCAATAAAAATAAAGCTGGGGGCATCACCATCCCAGATTTTAGGCTGTACTACAAAGCCATAGTGGTCAAGACAGCACGGTACTGGCACAAAAATAGAGACATAGACACTTGGAATCAAATAGAAAACCAAGAAATGAAACTAACATCTTACAACCACCTAATCTTCGATAAACCAAACGAACACTTCCCTTGGGGGAAAGACTCTCTATTCAATAAATGGTTTGGGGAGAACTGGATATCCACATGCAAAAGACTGAAACTGGACCCACACCTTTCTCCACTCACAAAAATTGATTCAAGATGGATAAAGGACTTAAATTTAAGGCATGAAACAATAAAAATCCTCAAAGAAAGCATAAGAAAAACACTGGAAGACAATGGCCTGGGGAAAGACTTCATGAAGAAGACTGCCATGGCAATTAAACTGAAAAGCTTCTGTACAGCTAAGGAGACAAAAACCAAAGCAAATAGACAACCTAGAGAATGGGAAAGGATATTTGCATATTTTGAATCAGACAAAAGCTTGATAACTAGGATCTATAGAGAATTCAAATTAACCCACATGAAAAAAGCCAACAATCCCATTTATCAATGGGCAAGAGATATGAATAGAATGTTCTCTAAAGAAGACAGACGAGTGGCTAACAAGCATATGAAAAAATGTTCATCATCTCTATGTATTAGAGAAATGCAAATCAAAACAACCCTGAGATACCATCTAACCCCAGTGAGAATGGCCCACATCACAAAATCTCAAAACTGCAGATGCTGGCGAGGATGTGGAGTGAATGGAACACTTTTACACTGCTGGTGGGACTGCAAACTAGTACAACCTTTTTGGAAGGAAGTATGGAGAAACCTCAAAGTACTCAAGTTAGACCTCCCATTTGATCCTGCAATCCCATTACTGGGTATCCACCCAGAAGGAAAGAAATCCTTTTATCATAAGGACACTTGTACTAGACTGTTTATTGCAGCTCAATTTACAATCACCAAAATGTGGAAACAACCTAAATGCCCACCAACCCAGGAATGGATTAACAAGCTGTGGTATATGTATACTATGGAATACTATTCAGCCATTAAAAAAAATGGAGACTTTACATCCTTCGTATTAACCTGGATGGAAGTGGAAGACATTATTCTTAGTAAAGCATCACAAGAATGGAGAAGCATGAATCCTATGTACTCAGTTTTGATCTGAGGACAATTAATGACAATTAAGGTCATGGGTGGGGGGCAGGAAAAGCAAAGAGAGGGAGGAAGGGAGAGGAGTGGGGCCTTGGTGTGTGTAACACCTTCTTGGGGCAAGATATGATTGCAAGAGGGACTTTACCTAACAAATGCAATCAGTGTAACCTGGCTTATTGTACCCTCAATGAATCCCAAACAATAAAAGAAAAAAAAAAAAGGAAACAAACAAAAAAAAGAAATAAGAAAAAAAATAAAAAATAATCTGACCAAAACAAAAGAATATATCCAATATTTATATATTATATAAATAATAATTAATTCTATCCCAAATCATTATTATTTCAAATAATATGAGGACAATTAATGACAATTAAGGTCATGGTGGGGGGGAAAAAAAGCAGAGAGAGGGAAGAAGGGAGAGGGGTGGGGCCTTGGTGTGTGCCACACCTTTTGGGGGTAAGACATGATTGCAAGAGGGACTTTGCCTAACAAATGAAATCAGTGTAACCTGGTTTATTGTACCCTCAATGAATCCTCAACAATAATAACAACAAAATTTCAGCTAGAAATGTGCAGATGCTACCAACTAGTCCCCAAGAGAAAATTTCACACACATGCACCAAGAACACAGAATTTATTATTAATCATTTTAATAATATAAATAACTTAATTATCTATCCATAGGAAATAGATTAATAAACTGTTATATAAGCATGAGATAAAAGAATATATTCAAAAGAATAAATAAGATTGATATGAAGTGATACGGATAGATCTAGAAAATAATGTTGAATGAAAACATCATGGTTACAGTGACAGCAGTAGTGTGACAGAGTTTACGCCTTTCTAGGAGGTAATCTCATGAACTGCAGTGAACAAAGTAAACAAAGTCCCTGCTTTCATGGAGTTTCATTCTAGAAGAGTAGTGATGTGAAGTTTGAAGAAAAAAGCACAAAGAAACAATGTATTGCTTTAAATAAGGTAGTATTTAAATACTGAGGCTTGACAATTAAGTTTGTGAACTCATCCTAGAAAAAGTACTACATGGGGTGGCGCCTGTGGCTTGAGGAGTAGGGTGCTGGTCTCATATACCAGAGGTGGTGGGTTCAAACTGGCCCTGGCCCAAAAAAAAAAAAAAGAAAAAGAAAAAAGAGAAAAAGTACTACATATGTCATTGCTGAGTATCACTATAGTCACCTTCAAGTACTTCCCTTGGGAACCTGTATGCCAATGCCAATGCCTAGTCTACCCTCCAAGTAATTTTGGAATTCTTTTTCTGAAATGATCATCAGAGCTGTCGTCCTATGGCACACAAAACATGTAACGACAATTATGACAGGATGACACCACCACACATGAACACAGAACACAGCTGTGAGATACTGATATGCCAAGGTTAGGAAATCTTAATGATTTCTTTGTACACTGCTGCCAACATAAATGTGTGGTGTCAAGTTGTGAACCTAATTGTCAGATCTTCATACAATGACAGTTCTGATGGTCATTCCAGAAAGAGCTCCAAAATTGCTTTGAAGAGTGAACTAGGTGCTGGTGTTGGTACACAGCTTCTCGAGGGGAGTAGTTTGAAGGTGACTCTAGCGATGTTTAACAATGAGGTATACAGCATTTTTTCTAGGATGAGTTACAAATTGTATTGTCAGATTTTCATATTTTCAGTTATTTTTTTCAAGAGAGGTCATGGTGTTCTTTCATGTTTAAAAATATTTGCTTTAAAAAAATACTAGGTCAACATTTTGGTTTATTTCATAATACTTTCATTCACTTAGAACCAGATAGAGTACTCTACTATATTTGGAAAAAGAATGACACCTTAGAGAGGACTGAAAGCTTCAAAACTTGCAGATGACTTACTTTTTCTGCCTGAATGCTTGAATAATTCTTCCTCCAACAACTTCAATGGGCTGTATCTGTATCCAATCTTTAGTATTATTCTCTCCTCTCCCCCTTATAACAGTGGATGCTTTCTGAGCCAAAGATTATTTTTTCTTAATTTCAAGTAAAAAATTTTCTTTTGTATCTCACATTTAAAATTATTTTTCTGCTCCATACTAAAACAGAATATATCCTTATTAATATGATAAATACTAGTTATATCACTGACAGTTATAGAACTTCACACAGTAAACAATTTAAAGTGTTAGGGTGAATGTTTTCCTGTCTTCTAGACTAGCATTGACCCACAGAACTTTGTTATGTTGGAAATGTTCTCTATCTGTGCTGTCCAATATAGTAGCCACTATCTACTTAAATTTCTTTCTTTTTTTTTTTTTTATTGTTGGGGATTCGTTGAGGGTACAATAAGCCAGGTTACGCTGATTTAAATTTATTTAATTTCTTTAAATAAAACATCTACATTGTAATTATATCCTCAAAGTTTTAATCTCTTTTCTCTAACTTAAGTGTATAGTATTTTTCTTATACTCATGTTTTATCATTTTATCTTTGTAATTTTATTTTGTTGAGGTCACGTTCTTCTTAAACTCTTTTATAAATCTTCAGTGGAGGTCTTTCCTTCTGTTTTGGGGTTATGTTTTCTTCCAAATTGAGGTTTTTCCTTCTAGTTGTAGTTGGATGGCTGATTATTTTGATATTCACCCATTTTTCTGTCCCTGAGCTTAGCACAGTTAAATGCAATCCTTTTCTAGAAGACCTGGCCTCTTTATTTTCTTGAGAGATTTCATGAAATGCCAGATTCCTACATTCACATCAATTGGTTCAGTGAATATTTTAGTCCTAATTCAAGAGGTGGTGCACTATTAGGTTTTGGATTATATTCCCAATTCAGTGTTGCCTTCTGAAATAGTTGATTTAATTTGAGAATAACAGTTGTAATGAATTCTTAAAATTATCCTAATTTGTAGATTTCTGGATGTGAGTATGAAGTTTGGAACCACGCTGAATGGTGGATTTTGGATCCTGACCCTTTTTGTTCACTACAACTGATTTTGTGAAGTATTTAAAATTATTTTTTGCTTGGTAATGCAGGAGAGAGTCTATGACCCATATTTAGTACTTTGGTATCTTAACCTAAAACTGTCATTTTCAGTAATTCTTAAATAGACTGAAAAATTTTTTTGAATATAAATAGTAGGGAAATAAATACTCATGACCTTGCCATAGGGAACTAATTGAACACTCATTTCAGAGCATTTTAACTATAGATAACTATTTATTTTCTCACAGTGGTTCATTAAATCTATATATTACAAATATGTTTTAAAGTTATTTTAAATATTTGGTTCTCAATTATTTTCCTATACTTATATGTTCAGATAATACCATCAATATTTTTTATTGCCCTATGGGGGAAAGTATAAAACTTGCAGAATATTAAAAAGAATGTTTCAGATTCTGATATTCTCAATTTTTCTCCTACTTTAGAGCCCTGTCCCTCAGTGTGAAGAACTGCTAAAATTATTTCTGAAATGAGGAAGTACACATTTTAATATTATAAAAACTTAAATTTAGTTCATTTATATTTAGCTTGCAAAATCTATTTTTATGTGGAATTGTCTAAAATGTATATTTCCTCAGTCTTTTTTTGTATTTAATAAAAGATCCTAGAACCAATTAAAACATTTTATGATCTAAATTATCTTTGTTAATATCAGTTATAAAAATATCAGCATTATTTATGAAACCACTGGTCTAGAATTATGCTGTTTACTATGGTACCCTCTAGATGTAAGGAGTTATTTAATTTTACATTTTTATTAATTAAAATTAAATAAAGTAAGAAAGTACCTCAGTTGCACAAGCCATTTCAAGTTGTTCAATGGTCAAATGTGTTTAATAGATACTCTACTTGATAGCGCAGGTATAGAACATTTGGAACATCACAGACCATTCTATTAGTCAATGTTTGTCTAGAAATCAGGAAATTATTTATTCACCTAACACTTTAAATTGTTTACTGTGTGAAGTTTTGCAACTGTGAATGACATACTTTACACCTTTGTCATCAGAATTCTGAAAAGCATCACAATTGTTTAAAGTTAAAATCAGGAGAAAATTATTTTATTTTTTAACTTCAAAAACTTACATATTCTCTCATCTCCCCTCAGCACCATCTTAAGCACAATTAATCACATAACAGATTGTAACTGCCTTTTTTGCTCTGCAGCGTTTTCGTCATATCTTACTTGTAGCTCTATTATTTTCTCTAATCTTTTTAACTATTTAATACATACCTTGTATAATATATATTTTTATAAACTGATTGAAACCATTTATGGAACAGGGCAAACCAGAAATACTTATTACCTATTGCCTAATGGTTATCCATAAGACTGGTATTTCAAAATTGAACACAAATTTTATCAGTGTTACCTACAAAGCAAATTTCTAACAATTTTTTCACTATATCTTTTTTTTTTGGTTCTTGAATATGTGTTTTTTACTGAAAAAATCATTCATAAATTAACATACAAAAATGTACAAACAAATGAGTAAATAATGTAATGACAAAGGACTATTTCTATGAAAAGTGTTTTTTTTAAACATCTTAAGATTTCAGTGCAAAAATGTACCCCTGGCATCTCTTAAAACATAAGAGCAAGCTCAAAAACACACAGTGGTGGAAATAAGCTAGCTACTTTCAATGCCATTGTCAATGGTGAGTGGATACAATCAATACATGTGGCTGTTGCTCAGCTATTGATGTCTGTGGTAGAGGAGCTCTGTCAAGAGTCCCTGTTGTGTCAAAATACCTCCCAAAAAAACAACCTGAAAAGGGGGAACCTTTCCCAGCAGTACTCAATTAAAAATTCCTTGTAAAAATTAATATTTATTAAATAGCTATTGATTTTATAGGTGGTAAATGCACAACTCAGAAAATTATAACATGTAAAAATATTTTAAAAAATCATCCAGTAGACTACTACCCAAGAATAATCACTCTGAATATTCTTTAATAGGTAGGGTTTCACTATGTTGCCCAGGCTGGTCTGTTGCCCAGGCTAGACTCAAACAGTCCTCCTGCCTCCACCTCCTGAGTAGCTGGGACTACAAGTATACACCACTGTGCCCAGATCCATTTTTAATTAATATTTTTTCCAATTTAATTTTTTAAAAGTTGGCTTTTAAGAAAAAAAAACATGTACTGAACTGATGACTTAGTTTTTTTAATTGAAAAGGTTTAATAAGCAGGCTGAAAGAAAAAAAGGCCCATAAACACACATTATCATGCCATTTCATAACTCCAGGATAATGGAAAGAGCCTAACAGCTTAAGAAGGGAAAAAAAGATATTGTCTATAAATGAAAAAGAAACAGATTAGATATCTCAGCAATATTAGATTTTGGAAAAAAACAGAAGAATGTCTTCATAGTGTGAGGAAAGCTAATATAGAACCTGGAATTTCTTATCTAGGAAAATTACCAATAAGCATAAAAACAGACTTTAAATGCACGTACAGTTTCAAAAGTATGCCTACCTAAAACCTTTTTTAAAAAATTATGACAATTCAGCATCATAAAAAGAGAATCCAATAATAAGGTAGAAAGGGTATGAACATAAGAAACTGAAAACATCTTAATTATCTATCCATCTATATATTTGTCTTTTATCAACCAGAAAGCAAGTATATATAAACATATATTCAGGAGGCATATACACATACATACACATACGCATATTCTAACAACCAGAAAGTAAAAAAGATACTAAGAAATATTGAGGAGAGCAAGAAACATAAGATAGTAAAAGGGGTAAACACTGTTAATTCTTGTAATATTTTAAACTTTTAGTTATTATTATGTCTGTTATTGTGATCTGTGATCTTCAATTTTACTACTGTTAATTGCTTTGGGGTACCATGAATTATATGTATACAAGATGGCAAACTTAATCCATAAGTTTGACTATTCCATTCACCAGATGTTCCCCTATCTCTCTCCCTTTCCTTAGCCCCCTTTATTCCCTAAGGCACAATATTGGTTAATTAATATTAGGTTAATTAATAATTCTACAATGGCTTTTAAATGTCTAAGTGAGAACAAGAGTGTTTCACTTTAAATGAAAAACTAGATAGAAATGATTAAGTTTAATGAGGAAGGCATGTTAAAAGCTGAGGAAGGCTGATAGCAAGGCCTCTTACACCAAACAGCTACATTGTGAATTCAAAGGAAGATTTCTTGAAGGAAATTAAAAACACTACTCCAGGGAGTACACAAATGGCAAGAAAGAGAAACAGCCTTACTGCTGTTATGAAGAAAGTTTTAGTGGTCTGGATAGCAGATCAAACCAGCTACTACATTCCCTTAAACAACAGCTAGGTCCTGTTTCTCTTCAATTCTGATGGTGGAGAGAGGTAAGGAAACTAGAAAGAAAGTTGGAAGCAAACAGAAGGTGTGTCACGTGGTTTAAGAAGCCAGCTCTATAGCATAAAAATGCATGGTGAAGCAGCAAGTGCTGATGTAGAAGTTGTAGCAAGTTAATCAGATGATCCAGCTAAAATCATTGATTAAGGTGGCTACACTAAACAACAGATTTTCAATGCAGAATAATGGTCTTCTGTTGGAAGAAGCTGCCATCTAGGACTTTCCTGGCTAGAGAAAAATCAATGCCTGGCTTCAAAGCTTCAAAGAATAGGCTGACTCCTTTTTTAGGAGCCAATGTAGTTAGTGACTTTAAGTTGAAGCCAAAGCTCCTTTACTACATACCATTCCAAAAATTCTAGGGCTCTTAAGAATTAATGTTAAATCTGACTCTTCCTGTGCTCTAGAAATGAAACAAGGTGGGGATGACAGCAGAACATCTGTTTACAACATGGTTTATCAAATATTTTATGGCCCTGCTGAGATTTACTGTCCCCTAAAAAGATTCCTTTCAAAATACTACTGCTCATTAACCATAAGCCTCATTAACCAAGAGTTCTTGGGAGATGTACAGGAGATTAATGTTGTTTTCATTCCTGTTAACACAATAGCCATTCTGCTGTCCATGGATCAAAAGCAATTTAGATTTTTAGTCTTGTTACTAAGAAATACATGACTTAAGGCTATTGCTGCCACAGACAGTGAATCCTCTGATATATCTGGGCAAAGTAAATTGAAAATCTTCTGAAAAGGATTCACCATTCTAGATGCCATTAATAACATTTGTAATTCATGAGGGGAAGTCAAAATATCAACATCAAAAGGTGTTTGGAAGAAGTTGATTCCAAACCTCAGGATTTGAGGGATTC
Organism: Nycticebus coucang; assembly: GCF_027406575.1. Taxonomy (NCBI): domain Eukaryota; kingdom Metazoa; phylum Chordata; class Mammalia; order Primates; family Lorisidae; genus Nycticebus; species Nycticebus coucang. The sequence continues at coordinate 33,292,208 of NC_069793.1, forward strand.
AAGACTTCAGTGGAAGAAGTTAACTGAAGATTCGTTAGAAAAGGTAAGAGAACTAGAATTAAAGATGTGACTGAATCATTGCCATCTCATGATAAAATTTTCATCAATAAGGAGTTGCTTTCTATGGTACACTAATAATGACACATCTTACAATCAATGGCCTCTCAGAGCTGATAAAATATGGTATTTCTTTGGTTGAGCAGGCCTGAATTCCCTTAGCATCTCTCTAAGTGCTGCACCAGTAAATAGCAATCTTTTAATATAATATGGTATACATGAATGTTATAATGCTAGTAATTTACCCAGCTAATACCTGTGTGAGCTCCTGATTACTCTTCAATATTTTTACCATTCTTTTAACCAAAAATCTGAACAAAAAATATTTGGTCCATACAAATTAAAAATCATCAGTACTATGGTTTTTAGTCTTGTGAAGTAAAGAATTAATCAGTGCTATAAAATAGACCTAAGGCAATAGTATCAGATCATTCTTTACCTCTGAAAAAATTGGCGTGAATGTGGAGAAAAGGGAAAACTTCTCCACTGCTGATGGGAATGCAAACTAATACGTTCCTTTTGGAAAGCAGTTTAGAGAATACTCAGGAATCTAAAAATTGACCTGCTGTTGGATCCTGCAATTCCTCTACTAGGAGTATATCCAAAAGACCAAAAATCACTTTGTAAAAAAGATATTTGCACCAGATTATTCAGTGCAGCTCAATTTGTAATAGTCAAGGCATGGAAAAAGCCGAAGTGCCCATGGACCCATGAATGGATTAATAAATTGTGGTATATGCATACCACGGAATACAATGCACCCTTAAAAACAATGGAGCCTTTACCTCTTTTATGTTTACATGGAGGGACCTGGAACATATTCTCCTGAGTAAAGTATCTCAAGACTTTCTTTTGAAAGACAGAACAGACTTTCTTTTTTTTTTTTTTTTTTGTAGAGACAGAGTCTCACTGTACCGCCCTCGGTAGAGTGCCGTGGCATCACACGGCTCACAGCAACCTCTACTCTTGGGCTTATGCGATTCTGTTGCCTCAGCCTCCTGAGCAGCTGGGACTACAGGCGCCCGCCACAATGCCTGGCTATTTTTTTTTTGTTGTTGTTGCAGTTTGGCCGGGGCTGGGTTTGAACCCGCCACCCTCAGCATATGGGGCGGGTGCCCTACTCACTGAGCCACAGGCACCGCCCAGAACAGACTTTCTTATGAAAGACAGAACAAAACTATAGCCCAGGATGAAGGAGAGAAATGGAGGGGCAAGGGAGGGGAGGAGGAAGGTTTGATAGAGGGAGGGTAAACGGCGGGACCACACCTATAGAGCATATTGCAAGGGTACAAGTCAAATCTGTCAAGAGTAGAACATAAACGTGTTAACACAATAATCAAGTAAATGAAGTGAAAGCTACGTTGATCGGTTTGATGTAAGCACGTCAGATTGTATAAAAAAATCAACACATTGTACCCCACATATGCATAAATGTATTCATGATCTATGTGTATATGACTTAATAAAAAATTTAAAAAAAAAGAAAAATATTAAAACTTTAAATAATTCTTATGAAAACTTGTAATAAAACTGCTCAGGCTATCTTAAATGTCAAACATCATTAAATGGGTAAGATTAGAAAAAAACTCCTGGGCTTATCTCAATGGTTATCTCAATGGTTTCCATATTACTATTCATAATGTAGGCAAAAATGACAATGAAAATGAGAACTTGGGGACAGAAGCAGGAACACTCTGGTACTTTTGTCTTTTAGACAGAAATTCATCATGTAAAAATTTACTCAACATGTTATCATATTTGGAAGCCTTAAAATTTCTGAAGTATGTCACACTTTAACCAGCCTTCTTACTGTGACGCACTGACCAAATCAGATGTAGTCACTACTATAATCTACCACACCATTTGTTATAATGTCTGTTTTTAATCAAACAAAAAAATTAATTTGTGTTTTGATGAAATCTCTATTTCAAGAGAATGCTAAGAATAAAACTCTTTAATATTCAGCTATTACAGTTGTCAATCACAGTCAGCATCCTCCCTCCTACTTTTAAAAATCTCCTGCCTTTGATTTCTAACCTAGAACATGATGTATTGTTGTTCTATCTGCCTTTTCTAAAAGAAAAAATATCAGATTTTTGGTTCTTTTCTGCAGTATGGTACTTACAGTTATTAAGTATTAGGTAGCAAAGGTCATGAATAAATAAAAATAAAAAACAGACTTCATAAGTTCTACAGGAGACAGGATGGAAAGAAAAGATTTCTCTTTTTTAATCAGACAACAAGGTTAGAAAACTATCGTGAATAAAGAAAATGGCACTACCTTTGGATTAAAAATAGTTTTTCTACTTTAAAAAATACCATTTGAAACTAAATTATTACAAACTTCTAATATATTTGCATATATATATATATATATATATTCATCAGACACATTTACCTTTACCCACAAAGTACTATAAATATATTTCTTTCCTTTTCGTTTTATACTTTTCTGTGCTTACTGCTATATCATTTTGTGGTCTTTGTTTTGGCAGATGCACAAGCAAAATCTGATTCCAACAGTTTGACCCTTCTCACTTTTTATGTTCTCTAGGGCATAATAAAACCCAAGATACAATCCCTCAGCAGTTAATGAAGCTTAACCTCACACCCTCTTAATTACCAATGCATTACACCAACTATGGGCATCATACTCCTCTCTAAGCTATTTTATAATTCAGCAGAAGTACTACTGAGCTATTATGTAGCAACATAATCCATACAGCATGAGAAATCCTTCTTAAAAATAAAATCTTTTGATCCTTGCGGGTTTTGATAACTGTATAATTAATACTACTTAAGCATTATCCATGTATCAGTAAGTATGTTACTTTGTTGGTTTTTTTTTGTGTTTGTTCTAGCAACATTCATTTTCTAAAAGTTAGAGAACAGAAAAATATCCAAGGATATTATTGATTGCCATAATTTTAATATGAAAGTACCAGACATCTAACCTGAATATCCATTTGTTAAAGGTATATCTACATCTAAATTATTTAGAAATATGGGGGAGGGGAGGGGAGTGAGTTAGCTGTTAAAAACATTCAGAAAAAAGTCATAGAGTTGCACGAAGTCAGGGCAGGGGGCACAGCTGATGTTGCATAAAAGTTTTAAAAACTCAGAGATTTTAAGATTGATAATTAGCATATTAATTTATTTTCATGAATATTTTCAAACTAAGCTCAGTACAAATAAAAAAAAAACAGTCCAATTTAAGATATTTTTTTCTTGAATATAAAGGTGGCAAAATTACTGCTATTATAAGAGGGGTGAAAAAACACTTTCACAATGACATTGTTCTAATAAAACTCCTGAGTTAAGCTTGAAAACAATAATCCTTTTTACTTGGCAACTACATCACTTACATGAATCAGAAAATAAAAAAGGAGATCAGCGCCTATGGCTCAGTCGGTAAGGCGCCGGCCCTATAGATCGAGGGTGGCGGGTTCAAACCTGGCCCTGGCCAAACTGCAACCAAAAAATAGACGGGCGTTGTGCGGGTGCCTGTAGTCCCAGCTACTCGGGAGGCTGAGGCAAGAGAATTGCTTAAGCCCAGGAGTTGGAGGTTGCTGTGAGCTGTGTGAGGCCATGGCACTCTACCAAGGGTGATAAAGTGAGACTGTGTCTCTACAAAAAGAAAAAAAAAAGGAGATCAGTGAGATAAGAACATCTCAATACTTTGCTATCAATCCCTATCACATTTCTCTTTAACATGTAAACGAGAAATGTGTTGAGAAGACTGGATAATACTTCCTTAATTTTTCTTTTTTTTTGACTAAGATAGAAGAAAGGAGGATAACATGAAGAACAAGAAATAGAAATCTGCATAACATATTCAGAAATGAAAGGCAAGAAATACACTAAGAAATAAAAAAGCTACCTTCACTTAACACGAATAGTAACTAATTATCTAAAAATATTATATTCTTAACCATCACATATTTATTTATTTATTAATTAATTTATTTTTCTGTAGAGACAGAGTCTCACTTTATGGCCCTCAGTAGAGTGCCATGGCATCACACAGCTCACAGCAACCTCCTGGGCTTAAGCGATTCTCTTGCCTCAGCCTCCCGAGTAGCTGGGACTACAGGCACCCGCCACAATGCCCAGCTATTTTTTGGTTGCAGTTCAGCCGGGGCTGGGCTTGAACCCGCCACCCTCGGTATATGGGGCCCGCGCCTTACCAACTGAGTCACAGGCGCCGCCCTTAACTTTTTTTTTTAATTGTTAAATCATAGCTGTGTACATTAGTGCAATAAAGGGGTACAATGTGCTGTTTTCATATACAATCTGAAATATTCTCATCAAACTGTTCAACATAGCCTTCATGGCATTTTAAAGTACCAATCACAGAAAGATTTCAAAGCAATTTAGATATGTAAATAATCCTTAGGTTCTAGTAATGAGATTGGAAAAATGCAGTGCAGGCAGATTTAAATTCCTTATCTAGATCCTAGCAACATGTCTGCTAATATCATAAATAATACTCCACGTTTTGACGAAGGCAACAACATGCTTTCAGTACTGCCTACAGATGGCCCTGACTTAAAAGGAGTTCACCGGGAAAAACACTGAGTGTCCTGGCATTCTCATATTATTAGTTTCCATAATTATTTTCTGACATATATAAATAATCAAAACCATCAAGCTGCTAGGAATAACTCTTCATGTAGTTGATATTCATTTTATTAATTTTCCTCACATACCACATATATTGAGCAAAGATCTAGAATTTATAAATTTTATATATCAAAATGCAAAAGCCACATTATATATTATTTCCAAATGTCCTCTTATTTCAAATAAATTTCTTAAAAACAAAGGTTAAAATAAGAAATTCCATACTTTTACTTTAATAGACACGGATAGACTATTGGTATATATTAGTATTTCTAACCATAAATATTAGAACTTTTCTGTGGCAGGTTCCTTTACAAAGTAAAGTTATCATATTAAATGTTATCAATATTTAATCTGACTCTGGGTATACTGCACATCAGTACAACTCATACTTGAGGGTTAATATAAGGAAACGACCTGCAAATACTTCTATGGTTATGGTGAAGAGAGTTACTAAGTAGATGACTAACATTAATAAAAGCATGTAAACTTCCGTGTATTATTTATATATGATATACATATACACATAAGTGTATATGCATATATACTGTATATATGTGTATCACATAGGTACATATCCCTGTACACACACATACACACTTAGTCATGCATTGCTTAAGGAGAAATGCATCTTATCATTGTATAATATAAATATTATAGAGTGTACTTATACAAATCTAGGTGGTGTAACCTATTACATACATAGGCCATATGGTATAGCCCAGTGGTTCTCAATCATCCTAATGCCGTGACCCTTTAATACAGTTCCTCATATTGTGGTGACCCCCAACCATAAAATTATTTTCGTTGCTAAGTATTAAAGGGTTGCGGCATTAGGAAGGTTGAAAACCACTGGTATAGCCTATTGTTCCTAGGCTATAAAAAATATATAACATATTACTTATGAAATATTGAAGGCAACTGTAACACAAAGATAAGTATTTGTGTATTTAAAAAAAAGGTACAGTAAAAATACAATATTATATTCCTGTGGGACCACCATTGTACATGTGGTTTGTCACTGACTAAAATGTTATTATGCAGGGCATGACTGTACTTATGAATATATATAAAAAATGTGGTGCTTGTAATAGGAAATATCTTGGTTAAAATAAATCTTATAAAATGTTTTAAAAATTACACTGACTTTTCTGCTTTATCACTGGTACTTTTGGGTCTAATACCGTGTGCAATAATTATTTTTAGTAAATTTTTACATGTATAATGGTGTATGTTAATTTTTTTATGAAAATGTTGCAGATGATAGTCCATACTAAGCAGATTATATAATAATAATTTGATCATACAATTCTTAGGACTGAAAGGATTTTCTACAAAGTTCCTTTAAGTATTGTGTCCCTATCAAATATTAACTAATTTCTAAAAATCTGATATGACTGAAGTCGCTCTTAATATAATTTACATTAATTTGAAAGAAGCTAAGATAGTGACAATGATCTTTAATATTTTTATTTCTTAAACAGAGTTCACAGAATTTTTACACTTTTGGAAAAGAAGTTTTCTAGAGTTTTGAGAGTATCCACTGTCAAAGAGATTTCAATTGGGAATGGTATGAGGTAGTGTCTTCATTTAAGAGGTCTAGATCAGTTAAATTCCTAGCTCAGGAATATACAAGTGAATGGTTTTATTTGTCTGAAATCATTTTCTTTTATTTTTCCAGAATAAAACCAGCTTATAGAAAAGGTCACAAGCAAAAGTCCTTACAGTATTGTGGGCACTATGTGAGACTGAATATCATTTTAATTTTATTAAATTATTTTCTGTGAAATATTTGGTGTTAATGAACAAAACTGATTCTCCTTCTAATCTTTGATTACTGAGAATTAGAGGCACCTGGGTAAAGGGATAAGCCAGGATATCTTTAATTCTATAGCAGTCTGTTTGTTGTAATGTTTTAAGAAGTATAAAATAAGAATCTTTACCTCATAGTCTCAAATCTATTCTCTACTTCCAATTTATGTCTTCAGTTTACTACTATCTACTCTATTTTTGATAATTTAGCAAAGAATTTTAGACACACTGTCAAACTGTAAGATGAATGTTATACCAATAGTAACCACATTTCAAAAGTCTTGCATTTCATTAACATATCATAATTAGAAAAGATGGATGTGGTGAACTAAGGTCACTTCCTCTGTCGGTTTCTGATTAACAATACTTGAAATTTTCAGGAAAGAAACACTGGCCAGTGAAGGAATCTTCCTAACACTAGCTGGAGAGGGAGCCCTGTCTTCTTTGGGGTTTTCATACAATAAAGTTATCCTTTTGTACATAAAATACTCCATAACCTGTCTATTTAATCTGACCCTTCACTGTGTGCTGCCTTTCTCCTTTTGTGGTATCCGTTACTGTTGTATTTAGTGAGATAATATGTTAATTTGGGAAGCTGAAAAAAAGTATTTTCTTTCCATTTTAATGGCTCTGGTTTTCAGATTTGGAGGTCATTTATCCCTCTGAAAAGGATTGAGTACCTTTTCTTCTGAAAAAATAAAAAGTATTCAGAAGAAAAATGAATTCTATTTTTAATGTTCCAAATTCTGACTTTCTGGGCTATATGTGTGTTCCAATAATGTTCCAAATTCTGACTTTCTGTGCTAAATGTTAAAAGAAATTTAACATTTCTTTTGAGCATAATAATGACCACCTTAGAATTCACAATCACTCATTTCTTCCAGGTTCAAAATAAAATTTTTGAAAGTAAATTTGAAGCCTGGAATAACTGCTTTAGGATCTAGAAGGCAAAGCCCCAATTCATTATTAATTTGGAGCTCTAGAATAAGGTAGTCAGAGTAAGTATTATCCCTCTCTTAATATGAAAGGTTAAGAGACTTGTGCTAGATCTTACAAATAGTTAAGCCAGTAACACAGAAATTAAAATCCAAATTCAGATTCCAAATAAATTTCACCTTCATAAGTGTTCTTATGTATACATATAAACAATCTGGTCTTATAATAGGAAATATCTTCATGAGGATAAACATCCAATGACAGGGTATGGCATTTTTGTCATATGACTTAGGCAACAAAATTCCTTTGTTCATTGCTGCACAAGTATCAATGCCAAATGTGTGTTTATATTAATGTTATGGCAGCAATGGTTCCCACTACCTAGTGATGGAGAGTGGGAGAGGTGGAGAGTGAGTTTATTCTTTACATCTTTATTTTTATCTTATCCTTTATTTCATTACTAGAAAATAAGGCACGACATCGTTAAAAGCTGGCTACAAATGTAGGTCACTGGAAGCAGTATTGAGCCTTTGCATGTTTTTTCTTAGTCTTTTCAGTTTGCCAAAGAAGCAGTAACTGTGGCTGCCAACGGAGAACTTAGAATTTTAAATAAGCTCTCACAGTAGCTTGGGGTGTGCGTGTAGGGGGGTGGTGAGACTGAAACTCTGGGGTCAAACAGCAAATTTCTGGCTCAACTAGCACTTCTGAGTAGTTAAGCACTGAAAAATGTATAGACAGCTTGATAATTTTCTGAATAAAATGTTGATTAAAAAAGGAAGGGAAAATATTCTGATTATAGCTCTGCCTTCAAAGGGCTCTTCTAATAACTGTTGTACTACAGACAAAAGATAAACAGTGCTAAAATAGTTTCAAGAATATATAATTAATGCCATTATACAGGCTAGAAAAAGTAAAAATATATGGAAAAATATTATTTATAAGGTATTGAAAATGAATAAAGCTTGCACAGTAGAATGATAAAGAGCCAGAAAATAATTTTTAATTATTTATAATATGATATACTTAATTACTTCAGTTCTGAATAATTATTAAATTTTAACTTTTGAGGCTGAGTGTGGTGGCTCACTTCTGTAATCTCAGCATTTTGGGAGAACACATGATGCCAAGAGTTCAGGACTAGCCTGGGCAATTATGGTAAGACTCTATCTCTAAAAAAAAATTAAAAATTAGCCAAGTGATGTGATGTGCACCTGTTGTTCCAGCTGCTCAGGAGGTTGGTGAAGGAGAATTGCTGGAGCCCAGGAATTTAAGATTCCAATGAGCTATGATTAGGCTAATGTACTCCAGCCTGGGAAACAGAGTGAGACCCTGTCTCTAAAAAAGAAAGAAAGAAAAGAAAAAAATTTTAACTTTGGAGATGAATAAAATAAAAATGTTCCATAGTATATTTGGACAATCAAGGGTTGTTTCTTTAATAACTTCATTCTCATAGCTGTTCCCTACCCTTTTTTGGCAGAACTGGGAAAGCCAGAGTTGGCTATGAGACATTTCTGTATTCTATTCACTCAGAAAGGCTAGACTGGGGACTACAATGTAATAAAAGCAGATAACTGACCACTCACTGGATTTAGACTTCTCATTTTTTCCTAAGATCAGTGAATAACAGATGGATGGCAAACACAAGACTTTTCAATCTTTTTTTTATTTTTTATTTTTTTTTAAGACTTTTCAATCTTGATACCAAATTGACAGAAAGAAAAGAAAACTTTATAATTGTATTCAAACCTTACACTGTTTAGCAAATTATATTGTTTAAACTAATTCTAAATCAACCAATGCATTTGATCTCAGTTAAACTCAACAAGTCAAAGCAAAAGATAAAGAGCACAGTGAATTAGATTTTAACAAGTGAGTTCAATATTTGAGTAAAAATCTGATATTTGGGATATAAAATATGCTTCAAATTATTGAAATTACTTTAATTTTTACTTATGGATCTTAAAATCTATAAAAAGAACTCTAGGGCGGCGCCTGTGGCTCAGTGAGTAGGGCGCCGGCCCCATATGCCGAGGGTGGCGGGTTCAAACCCAGCCCCGGCCAAACTGCAACAAAAAAATAGCCGGGTGTTGTGGCAGGCGCCTGTAGTCCCAGCTACTCGGGAGGCTGAGGCAAGAGAATCACGGAAGCCCAAGAATTAGAGGTTGCTGTGAGCCATGTGACGCCACAGCACTCTACCCAAGGGCGGTACAGTGAGACCCTGTCTCTACAAAAAAAAAAAAAAAAAAAAAAAGAAGTCTAAAGATGTTATTCTAAATTTTTTCATGTTAGCATATCACTTTGTTACTAAATATCCTATCGCTATATTAATTCATCAAATATGGCTTATTTTTAATGAATTATTTTGTAACATGGGTTATTATAAAATGAGCATTCATTTCCAATTACGAAGGAGTTTCTATATATTAAATATGGGAAATCTCACTTTAATTGGGTCTATTTATTTAATATTATATTTGGTGTTTAAATAAATACTGTATACCTTTATTAAACATCCAGGTAGTTACAACATGCTGGTGATGATGTACTTAACGAGTACTTTATAAAGAAATATAAAATTTTAAGCTCATTTAAAGTGTCCAACCTCCTATTTCGTTTTAATTGTGGCTAATGTCGGACAGTGTTCAAAAATATTATTTGGATAGAATGAATAATATTTGATAACATAAAGTGACTATAATCAGCAATAACTAAAAGAACTGAATTAGAATGTTCTGGCTCGGAACCCATAGCTCAGTGGATAGGGTGCCAGCCACATACACCGAGGTGGCGGGTTTGAACCCAGCCTTGGCCTGCTGAACAATAACGACAACTACAACAAAAAAATAGCCGGGTGTTATGGCTGGCACCTGTAGTCCCAGCTACTTGGGAGGCTGAGACAAGAGAATTGCTTAAGCCCAGGAGTCTGAGGTTGTTGTGAGCTGTGTTGCCACGGCATTCTACTGGGGCAAAAAAGTGAGACTCTGTCTCAAAAAAAAAAAAAAAAAAAGAAGAATGCTCCTAACACAAAGAAATAATAAATAAATGCTTGAGGTGATGGATACCTTGATTACCCTGATTTGATTAATTCACATTATATGCCTGTATTGAGATATCACATGCACCCTGTAAATACATACAACCATTATGTGCCCATAATAATTAAAAAATTACGTAATAGGTCAAGAATTCATCCTTTGCTCTAGATATCAGATACCTCTTACTGCATGTCATCAATAGCAAATATTTGCATTAAGTTTTAAACTGATTTCAGAACATAATAAAACAGCATTTAAACTTACTTTTGAAAATTATTTTACTTTCTCTAATTCTATAAATATTAATATGTATCATTAAAAATCATGAAAATAGTGTAATATGAATGAAAACATCTTCAAGTTCTATAGAAATGTCTGTGCATATGTGTATATAATTTTTTATTTTGTGAAAAAAATCAGTCTACTGATGAATGTTTAAATCTTTTTACATAAAAATGTAATTTTTACTATTTTTAGAAAATATTCCACAGAAAATTTTCTTGGAGAATACTCAGCACTGTATTTGAGATGATTAAGAAAATTTCTCTAATAAAAAAAAAAAAGAAAAGATTAAAGGAAAAAAAAAGAAAAAGAAAATTTCTCTAGATAGAAAAGTTAACTGAAAAATACTTACCATATATGTTTTAAAAGCTTTAACAACATCATGTATATTGTTCTATACGATTTTCTAAGGGGTGTAATTTTTCAGCGTTACATCTTAATGCTGACTTCCTGAATTAGCTTTGACTACAATAAGCATGAATATGTTTTCAAAGGATGATGGATAAATTGCTAGGTGGTTATATATCTTAGGCAGCTGATGGGGCTTTTTATCCTTTACTTGTCTTTTAGTTATCTTACAGTTTTAAGATAATTATGGTCTATAAGATTGTCTTTTCCCTTTTCTTATACCAGAAATATTTGCCTTGGTTATAGCTTATAGAAATCCCCAATCATATATCATAAAATTAAAATTAAGCAATTACAGCATGTTTTTTTTTCTCGCATTGTATCTCTAAACGCTGTTAATACCTTGGGTTTGGTCATTCATTGTTGGACTATTTGATAAAAATGAGGCTTTAAGTATAACTATAATTAAGCTGGATATACTGAAATCCTGGCTATTACACAGAAAAACCTATTTATCTATCAATATTATTATTCAACATCTTATTTTAAATTATAAAAATACTTTGTTCTTCTTAGAGGCTAGAAATATCTTTGCACTGGTGTTATGAAGACATAAATAATTTAAATTTTTATCCATCATTTTCTAATTCAGTCTACTCTAAATATATATAAACACTAACTGGACCATTAAATATGTATATGTTAAAAATAATATTTCTTCATAGGAAAATGACAATACATATTATTCTTTTAAATAAAATACTGTTTCATTATTCCATATCAAACATGTAACAAATATAAAATTACATTATTGGAATTTAGAAATATTACCAATGGTTGAAGACTATATTATATTAAAAAACCAGATATATTTTCAGAGTAGAGCAGCATAAAATACAAGAACAAAATCAAAATTAAAAGGCAAAAAAGGGGCAGCGCCTATGGCTCAAAGTAGTAGGGTGCCAGCCCCCTATGTCAGAGGTGGTGGGTTCAAGCCCAGCCCTGGCCAAAAACTGCAAAAAAAAAAAAAAAAGTAAAAAAAAGGCAAAAAAGAAACTAAATAATTTTATTAATTAAGGGAAATGTTAAACGTGGATCAGCAGTTCTCAACCTGTGGGTTGTGACCCAGAAGAACTGTATTAATGGGCCACGGCATTAGGAAGGTTGAGAACCACTGGTGTAGATTATTTAGTATATAGGAGCTTTGACTACTTTCAATACTCATCTGTATACCAGTTTTACTTAAAAGCAAATAATGGCATTAAAATCATAGACTATAAATTTTTCCTGAAGATTACACATTTAACTTTTTGGTTAACTTAATATTTAACTTCAATGACTATTATTGATAAATATTCAATTGGCACATATAACAAACTTGCTAATTAAAATAAGTTGTGGGGATCTAATGTACAATATGGTGATTATAGTTAATAATACTGTATTGCATACTTAAAATTTGTTAAAAGAGCAATTCTAAAGTGTTTTTACAACACCAAAAATGGTAACTCTGTGGGTGTGTTAATCTGACTGTGAGAATCGTTTCACAATGTACACATATATCAAATCATTACATTGCACACTTTCAAATATATGCAAACTTCTGACAATTCTATTTCACTAACGCAAAGGAAAGGGATGGAAGAAAGCCAAAAGAAATTTAACAACTTTAAAACAAAACAAAACAAAACAAAACAACACCAATTCTAGAACAGAGCAAGGGAATCTAGACATTAAAAATTGTACCAGTCTCTCGAGAGAAAGAAAACCAATAGTGTTTGACTGTGTGTGTGCGTGCGCGCGCGCGCACATGACTATATAAAGAGATTCCTTGTAAGAAACTGGCTTACACAACTATGGAGGCTGACAAATCCCAAGATCAGCAAGTTATACCCATGGGAATGCTAATAGTGTAGCTCCAATCCAGGTCCACAGGCCTGAGAATCAGGAAAACAAAATGTGTAGTTTCAGTCTGAAGGCTGGCAGGCTGAAGACCCAGGAAGAGTTGATGTTTCAGTTAAAGTAATATGGTTGGAAAATGCCAATGTCTAAATTCAAATGCGGTTAGGCAGGAAAAATTCTCTCTTACTCAGGGCAGGGTCAGCCTTTTGTTTTATTGAGGCCTTCAATTGATTGGATAAGGCTCATCTATATTAAGGAGGGCAATCTACTCAAGCTACCAAATTAAACGTTAATTTCATCCAAACTCTCCTTCACAGGAACACTGAGCATAATATTTGATCAAATATCTAAGCACCATGTGGCCCAATCAAGTTGACACAAAATTAACCATTACAAAGATCTTAGAATTTTATTACATCCCTAAATTATTCATATCATTAAATATTCATTTGTCTATCCCCTGTGATAGGCAATAGAAGTATAGCAATGAATAAAACAGAGAAAACACTCTGCCATCATGGGGAAGAAACACAATGATAAACAGCTAGGTGCTGTGGCTCACACCTGTAATCTGAGCACTTTGGGAGGTGGAGGTGGGAAGATTCCTTAAGGCCAGGATTTTGAGTCCAGCCTGAGCAACACAGCAAGAACCCCATCTCTAAAAAAAAATAGAAAAATTAGCCAAGTGTGGTGTGGCTAATGTCTGTGGTCTCAGCTACTTGAGAGGCTGAGATGGGAGGAAGTTAATTGATGACTCCATACTGAATCTCAGAGTCAAAGCATTCTATAATAGACATACTCTTATTTGACAATGTGAATGTTACTTTCTTTGCATTACTATTATTATTATTGCTTAATACTTCGTTGCAGCGATCGTCTAATTTCTTTTCTGAATGCATTTATCTTTGTTCGTTCTTTGCAAGGTTTTTGTTTCTAGTCCTTATCTTAAACATTGTTATTGTTGTTGAACTTTAAGCCTTTTTAATTTTGTGAAGGCAAAAAGTGGAAACCTAATAAACACATGTATATGTAAAAATAAAAAAAGTTTAGTGTGATTTTTTTTATTAGATTAGAAACTTGCATGTCAATGTAGCCTTATATCCCTTACTTATAAAATTGGAACCACTGTGGTTTCGAAGACTTTCACAAGGTCAAATGTTATGCCTATTTAATCAAAAAGGAAGCAATACACTAAAAGATGTTGACACTATTAAAACACAGCAGAACTGAGACTTGAATCCTATGCATTTACTAACTCTGAAATACTATTATTTTCGAAATAGGTATAATTAATACACAACAAACTTCGCATAATTAAAGTATGTAATTTGGTAATATTTTACATAGGTATAAACTTTTGAAATCATTAATATAATCAAGGCAATGAATACATGTATCATCCTCCAAATTTTGCTTTTCACCCCTATCTCCTTCCCCCCTTAACACCTTTATATTTGCAAAGTTGAAAAAAAGGTCTTTTATATTTATTCATGTTTTTCCCATCATCACGTCCAATGTTTTTATTTCTTTGCTTAGATTCAAATATCTATTTGGTATAATTTTACTTTTATGGGAAAAACTTTAAAATTTTGTAGAGTGCAAGTCTGGTGGTGGTGAATTGTTTCAGATTTTAGCATCTGAAAACATCTTTAATGAAAACTTATGTTCTTGTCTATTAATCCTATCATCTGTGTCATTCCTTTTTTTATTTTTACTTTTCTCCTTATGGTAAATTGTATTTTCTTCCCTCTTTGAATGTCTACTAAAATTTTTAATTGGGTATCAGATACTGAATATTTTATTCTGTTGGGTGTTGGATATTTTTGTATTGGTGTATTTTTGAGCTTTGTTCTCAGTTACTGTATTTTTCTATGTATAATTCACTCCCACATGTAATGTACTTGGGCCCAAACTTTCAGGAGAACTCCACTCAAGAAAGTGGCTGGCTCTTGGCTCTAAGAGTCATATTTGGGGTGGGCTAATGGTACCCTGGAAACATGCAGATTGCACCATTCTCCCACAGCCACCTGTTTTGTGAAGGCTGCCCCTTCCCTCTCTCCCGAGAATCCTTCTGTCATTGCCCTATTGGGAGCCATGGCAGAGATGGGCATACATGTGGCTGTCAGGGTAGGAGCTTCTTAGGCTACTTGGCCCATGGGCAGCTAGACAGGTCCCTGGGGCCTGTGCAGGAGTCCTGGTCTCTGTGCACAACTGGGCTTTGACTTTTGCCCCACGTGGCCATGGTCTACCTTGTTAGCCCTGCCACCGCTGCCTCTCCTGATTGCAGTATTTGGTTGAGGTCACTCTACGCCATTCCCACTGGATCCCAGATCCTCTTGGAATAGAACCCTCTGCGCCTGGTGGACCCAAATGGGAGGACATGGAGGCCCACTGGGCTCTATCTGATGTCCCATGAATTATGAGGTTTTTCGCTCTGGCAGGTGAAAACAGGAATTATTCTTGGCGCTGGGGATTGTTACTTCTAAATTTTCAGGTGGTTCTCTCAGGTAGTTTCCTTATACGCATGTTCAGATACTCATCTGAACACCAAGAGAGAGACCCTGTGCTGATCTCCAAAACTCACTCTATGTACAGCTCTTCCCTTTCACGTAGTCTATTTTTTAAATACTAATTTTAGTTATCTCCTTGCTCTACCTCCTCAGGTTGTCTTATCCTGAATTCCTCTTCCTTGCACTATAGCTTGGAAATACTGCACACAGTAAGCTAAGGAAATTAATTACAGGGCCTGCCTTCTTTGTTTTGCATATGTCAACAATTCCCATCCTTTATTGTCTAATGCCCAATGTTTTGAAAACTGTTATTTCATGTATCTTTCTTTTAGTTGACTGGATAGTTTATAAAAGTTTGATAAAAAGGTAGCATTTAATTTACAACTTGAAACACCTGTACATAGTCTAAAGCGGAACATGTAAGATGAAGTCAGGGATTAGTTTTGAAATAAAAAATGTTACTCTTAAAGCAAATCATGCATGCATATACACACACACACACACACACACACACACACACACACACACACACACACACACTAGATTTTAACATCAGCTAGCTAAATTGGAAAGAAAGAAAAATAAAACACTTCACTTTGGGGCAGTACCAGTAGCTCAGTGGGTAGGGCGCTGGCCACGTACACCAAGGCAGACGGGCTGAACCCTAGCTAAACAACAATGACCACTGCAACAAAAAATAGCCAGGTATTGTGCTGGGCGCCTATATTCCCAGCTACTTGGGGGCGGAGGCAAGATAATCGCTTAAGCCCAAGAGTTGGAGGTTGCTGTGAGCTGTGATGCTACAGCACTATACAGAGGGCAACATAGTAAAGCTCTACCTCAAAAAAAAAAAAAAGAAAGAAAAAAACTACCAAAAAAACAACTTTACTTTGAAAAGCATATATAGGCACTCCAACTTCTGTCCTGGAAAATTTTCCTGTGTCAGATTATAAAGGCAATTGATATAAAAATCTAGGATCAGAATATTGTGCAATACGCCATGAAGAATATGTATAGTTTCTTTATAACAATGATTTTGGCTTTACCACAACTGCAAGCACAATATTGTCTAAAATTGGTCAAGATGATTAAAGCCAGGGAAAAGAGCAAAAGAAGAAATAAAAACATCAAGAAAATACTAAAAAAACTAAACAACTGAAAAAAGATTGAAAAAACCCGGCCCTGCAATCAGAGGAAAAGCAATTATACCTAGGTCTGTCCTTCATTATTATTTAATAAATTAGTTAATAAAGTCTGACTTATATGAAAGATTCATGTTAGTTTTGACCTCACTATCACATTAAAAAAAAAAAAAAAATTCTAGGCCAGGTGCAGTGGCTCATACCTGTAATCTTAACACTTTGGGAGGCCAAGGCAGGTGGATTGGCCACGAGTTCAAGATTGAGTTCAAGACCAGTCTGAGCTAGATCAAGACCTCATCTCTAAAAATAGTCAGGCGTTGTGGTGGGCACCTGTAGTTCCAGCTAATTGGGAGGCTGAGGCAAGAGAATCGCTTGAGCCCAAGAGTTTGAGGTTGCTGTGAGCTATGACGCTGCGACACTCTACCAAGGGCAACAAAGTGAGATCTGCCTCAAAAAAAAAAAAAAAAAAAAAAAAAAAAAATTCTAGTTTATACTGCTTGCCAGAGAAAGGTGAGAAATGTTCTTTAATTTTTTTTTTTTTTTTGAAGACAGTGTCTCAGTTAGTTGCCCTTGGTTGAGTGGCGTGGCATCATAGCTCATAGCAACCTCAACTTGTAAGCTACAATCCTCTTGCCTCAGCCTCCCAAGTAGCTGGGACTACAGGTGCCTGCCACGATGCCCAGCTAGTTTTTTAGAGACAGGGACTGACCTCAAGCAATCCACCTGCCTCAGCCTCCCAGAGGGCTAGGATTATAGGCATGAGCCATCATGTCCAGCTTATACACTAGAATATTTTGCTATTAGACATGACTTTTATGAATACCTGGTCCAATAATTTTATTTAGTGCCCTTGTATAAGAGCTTCTTATTTCCCTACCTTTGACATAAATTTTAAGTTTAAAAAACTATCCAAGAGGATGGCGCCTGTGGCTCAATCGGTAAGGCGCCAGCCCCATATACCGAGGGTGGCGGGTTCAAACCCGGCCCCGGCCAAACTGCAACCAAAAAATAGCTGGGCATTGTGGCGGGCGCCTGTAGTCCCAGCTACTTGGGAGGCTGAGGCAAGAGAATCACTTAAGCCCAGGAGTTGGAGGTTGCTGTGAGCTGTGTGAGGCCACGGCACTCTACTGAGGGCCATAAAGTGAGAGTCTGTCTCTACAAAAAAAAAAGAAAAAGGGCGGCACCTGTGGCTCAGTGAGCAGGGCGCCGGCCCCATATACCGAGGGTGGCGGGTTCAAACCCAGCCCCGGTCAAACTGCAACAAAAAAAAAATAGCCAGGCGTTGTGGTGGGCGCATGTAGTCCCAGCTACTCGGGAGGCTGAGGCAGGAGAATCGCCTAAGCCCAGGAGTTGGAGGTTGCTGTGAGCTGTGTGATGCCACAGCACTCTACCGAGGGCAACAAAGTGAAACTCTGTCTCTACAAAAACAAACAAACAAACAAAAAAAAAAAACTATCCAAGAATACTAATTCAAAGCAAAACTCTATATTCAAATACATTTGATATTTTTTTGAGATAAAAGGTATGGTTCTGAAGGCGCCTGTGGCTCAGTGGGTAAGGCGCCGGCCCCATATACGGAGGGTGGCGGGTTTAAACCCGGCCCCGGCTGAACTGCAACCAAAAAATAGCTGGGTGTTGTGGCCGGCGCCTGTATTCCCAGCTACTTGGGAGGCTGAGGCAAGAGAATTAATTGCTTAAGCCCAGGAGTTGGAGGTTGTTGTGAGCTGTGTGATGCCACGGCACTCTACCAAGGGCCATAAAGTGAGACTATGTCTCTACAAAAAAAAAAAGGTATGGTTCTATTAATTCATTTCAATATAGTTTGTATACATACAAACATATCTTGTTTACATGTATGAGTAATACTGTTTCATGATGTTCAAAATGCAATATTGGATTAGCATATTCTAACCTGTAAAATGTCAGCAGGGTCTTCTTTAGCAGATGCAACCAACACAGTATGCCCATTAATGATTCCCTCTGCCAGGAAATATTTGAAGAGCAAAGGTGAATAAATATTATATTTATCCTCTTCTGTGAAAAAGAAAAAAAAAATTATCGTCAGAATCCTCTCATATAGAAGTGCATTTGCATGTTTTTACAATTCTTTTCCTTAAAACAAGTATGTGAGATGGGACCATAATTATATCTTCCTAAAGCACGGTTAGATAGGCTAAGAGACTTGTATAGTTAATAAGAAGGTACTTTTAATAAAGACTTTCCAATTCTAAAGATCATTCTTCAACTATGGCACCACTCTAATATTCACAAAATTAAGAGGATTACATGTGATTATAATATGAAAGAATTCAGAGGCCTTTTTTTCCTTTACTAAGATATAGCGCATTTTCTCACAGTACCTCTAAAATTGCCATTATAATCCACAAAGTAGTCTGTAAGCTCACACCTCATTTCTTTCATGTCACAATAATTAAGCATTCAATGTATGTAGCCTGATAATTAATACTTATAAAATTTGCACAAATAGTACTATTCCCACAATCTAGCTTTGGCTTTAAAATTCAACAGTAATTTAATATTAAAGATTTTAATGTGATAGAGTTTCTAAATTTGTACTAAATGTTTTTTCAGTAAATAGTCCTTTTACTTTTCATTACTCTCTAACCCCCACCCCCACCCCCCGTTCTTGAATTTTAATGATTAAATGTTGAATAAAGAGGTTTCTTAGGTAAATACATGTTATATTTTTGGGATTTCATTATATAATAAAAATAGCTTCAGTTTATCTTTGTACTCTTAATACTGCTGATAAACATGCCTACATTTTTGTATCAGCTTTCTTCAACAGTCTAGACAAAACACAAAAGTAAGAAACACAGGTATATTTATTGCATTCTCTAAAAAGGGAGTAGCCATTACTGATTTATTTAATAAATTATTAACTGAATTCCTATAATATATTGGGGATCATTAATATTTGTAAAAATCACACTATTGAAAACATTGCTAAGGAAGTTTGAACTTGTGCTAATGTCAGCAGGAAATCATTGTGCAAAATATCCTGCAGCTATCGTTATAAAACATGGAGAAGACATTTAAAAAATAGTTATTTGAAGGCATTGGAAAGCAATGCAAAGCAGGCAGCAATCACAGTGAAGTCTGCATTGGAATGACGGTGATCATGACATGTAAGAATTTCAAATTTGTGGGGTTTTTTGCTTAATGTTCCTATTTTCCCTTAGGAACAAATCTTATCTTTTCCAGCTATATTGACTAATATAGCTATCACACTAGAAAAAAAATGCTTACTTTAGTAACTAAGAATTTTCTTCCATTCAACTTTAGAACAAAATAGAAAGTCATGTTTAAAAACAAACTGCTTTTATCTTAAATAATTATTATTAAATCAGTTTACGAAAGGAATCATTTAAACTGAGGTCATTATAAATCAAAGATGAAAGAAATAAACCCTATCCTAAAATTTTTAATTTCTGAGGTTGATATTTTAACAAAATAGAAAATTAAAATCTTAAAATATTCAATCACCATCCCACCATCCTCACAGAATCATTGCTAAAATTTTGTTCTATTTCCTTTTTAGGTGTATGTTTATTGTTGTTGTCTTTTTTTTTTTTTATTTTAAGAGACAAGAGTCTTGTCAGGCAGGAGTGCAGGGGTAGGATCACAGCTCACTGCAGCCTCAAACTCAAGGGCTCAAGTGATCCTCCTGCCTCAGCTTCCTAGTAGGTAGGCCTACAGGTGCATGCCACCACACCCAGCTAACTTTTTTTGTTTTTTTTTTTTTACAGAGATCAAGTCCTATGGCTTCAACTTCCTAAAATCTTCAGAATCAATCTATTTCTTTCTTTCTTTACTGCCAATAACTTAGTTCAATTAACCCTTACTTCTCACCATCAGCCTCCCAATTGTTTCCTCTATTTTCAGTCTTCTTCCTCTCCAGTCTATTTCCCACAGTGCTCAAGTTTTTTTCTAAAGAGCAAATCTATTCTTATCACTCCCATTTTAAAACTCCAAATGGCTTGGGCGGCACCTGTGGCTCAGTGGGTAGGGCGCCAGACCCATAAACGAAGTGTGGCGGATTCAAACCCAAACCCAGCCCCAGCCAAACAGCAACAAAAAATAGCCAGGCATTGTGGCGGGTGCCTGTACTCCGAGCTACTTAGGAGGCTGAGGGAAGAGAATCGCCTAAGCCCAGGAGGTTGGAGGTTGCTGTGAACTCTGTGACGCCACGGCACTCTACCAAGGGTGATAAAGTGAGACTCTGTACAAAAAAGCAAAAAAAAAAAACAAAGCTTTAAATGGCTTTACAGCGTTCTCTAAAGAAAAGTACCGTGAAAGTAAGGCACAGAAGCCTCTCTAGATCTGTGTGGCCTTCTTTTTAGACACTTCCTTTCCACATGCTATATGATCCAGGCACAGCAATTTACTACTGGCACCTGCCACACTGCTTCTTGCCTCAGGACCTTTGCATTAATCCATTTACTACTTTGGCTGATAAATTCACTCAAATCCTTCTAGCTAGTCCCAACTTTGAGGAGCTTTCCTCGAGGTTGGGTGAGATGATCAGAGTGCTCTGGAGGACCCTCAGAACCTTCATAGTAACATTTAATAAATATTAAATAAACATTTGATTTCAGCATCTTTGTGGGAAATTTTCCCACAAAGCTAAAAGAATCTTGTGGTCAAAAAGGCATCTTACTATATCCCTAGTAATTGGCATATAGTATACACATACTAAATATTGATATAATTTAGGGAAAAAGAACAAATAATCGTCTTTTATGTCAGCCACACCTACTGTAGTTTCGATGAAAACACACCTTCTTATACACACACATTCTATAATAGTTAATCATTTCTATGTTCTCAAAGAGTCTTATGAAGCAGAAAAAGCCAATAGGAAGAAGATCACCTACTTAGGGATTAGGAAAAATACTAAGCTCATCAAGCTGAAAATTATCAATTCTGTGAAACCAATTTTGAGATTGAACAACAAACATTTAATTAATCTATTTAGTGACTTCCCATAACACTGGGCCAGTAAAAATTCAGAATGGAAAATCCATAAAATCATTATACACAATAGAAAACTGTGACCTGGGGCAGAGCCTGTGGCTCAAAGGAGTAGGGCACCAGCCTCACATGCTGGAGGTGGTGAGTTCAAACTCCGCCCCAGCCAAAAGCTGAAAAAACAAAAACAAAAACAAAAAACCCCCAGAAACCCCAAACCAAATTAAAAAACAAAAACAAAAACAAACAAAAGAAAACTGTGACCTGGAAGTGCAAAGCATGAATGCCATACTGACCGATTAGAAGAACTGTTCCAACAGCTAAACCTCCACCTGGAAATGAAACAAAACCAAGAAGAAAATTAATCTACCATTCATGTTATCTTTAGCATAAAAATTAGGCTTTAACAAGGACAGGCACTTCAATAACTTTAAAATTGCAGTTGCATACAACATTTTAATTACCTTTGCAATACTATGTTCAAGGTGCTATTATGAAATAATAACATATTATATGTAATTACATACTACACCTTACAATTACTTTTATAATATACTGTACTATCCTTCTTTCTTCTGTGATAGAACCATGTAGCACTCAACATAAGAGTGGTTAAGTAACCCAATGTTATATTTAGCACTTGTTAATAAATTAACTCAATAGCCAATACCTAAATGTGCACAGTAACTTTACTACAGAAGTACAACATAGAAAAGAAAGGTTATGATGATGGAAATTCCATTTAATATTTCTCCTTGAATTTAATAGGCCTTTAAAAAAAGAACTGATATTAAAGCTAATTCTTCTTTTATTACGCATATTATATAAAAAGTCTGGAGATACTGTAAATATACTCAAATTTAAAATTAACATTTTTGCAATTTCAAATAAGGAATGGTATAACCACAAAATATATTTCCAATATAACTAGAATATGTTCCTTTAAAAATCTGAATTAAGATACTATGACCATGAAATATATATCTCAACTAGTGAACCATTAAAAATCAATTTATAATCAAGTTTTACAAAACTAGAATTACATTAAAAAGACATTTGACGAGAGATACTTTATTCTTCACCTGCTTTGTAAAAGTGCTACTATTTGTGATTAATGTGTCAAACACTAAAAAATTGAGTTAAAAATTAAAATATGAAAATCAAAGAATGAATAGATGTATTTAAAGTATAATTAGGCCAGGCAGGGTAGCTCAGGCCTGTAAGCTCAGGCCAGGAACCTTCCCATTATGGGAGGCCTAGTAGAGAGGATTGCTTGAGGTCAGGAGCTCTACATCAGCCTGAGCAAGAGCAAGATCCCAACTCTACTAAAAACAGAAAAAATTAGCCAGGTGTGGTGATGAACGTATGCAGTACAAGCTATGGGGGAAGGTAAGCAGAATGATAACTTGAGCCCAAGAGTTTGAGATTGCAGTGAACTATGATGATGCCACTGTACTCTAGCCAGAGTGACAGAGCAAGTCTCTGCCTGAACAAAAAAAGAAAAAAAAGAAAATTAAAAAAGAAACTACTCAAAATTGTTGACTAACTGAAGACAATGTTAATAGTTTTCTCTTTTATTTTGGTATACAAAGCTGTGAAAGAAACATTTAGAACACCAATAAAGAACTTTCCCCCAGTTTTATAGTGGCAGATGTTATGTAGTAAAACTTGATATGAAAAGTTCCTTTGATAGTGTTTATTTTTTGTCATTCAAATAGGCATAAATGTTATGTTTCAAACAATATGAAATCTAATAACATACATGTGCCCAGAATAAAATGTTTATGCTGTCAGATTTATGGTAAGACTTACAATCAGTGTTATGAATATTTAGAACATTTTGAACTGCTAGAGAAGGAATTAATAAAAAGCCAGTATATTTAAATATGTGTAAGTTTATATGTTTGTAGGGCTGAATGCATATTTTAATTTCACATTTACACAAGTTCCTTCATTATAACATCTAAAGCTATACCAAACTAAACAAGAAAACCTTAATTATTGTTCAGATGTAAAGATTAACATAAACTGAAATGTGCGTCATGAAAACAATCAAAAAGTATCAGAACAAAAGAGTTTGCTTTGGAAAAATATTAGACTAAATGTTTAATTTCATAGTTTGTGCCACATACAAACTACTAACTTTTTAATCCATTTGGAACATTTTATATCATACTTTACAATTCCCTACTTTTCCTTACATGCAAAAATAAACATTTAATTACCTAATACTCATTCTGTGTATGTATGAGATGAAATAATAAGCATATAGCAGACACTGCAGTACAGATGCTAGAACATGTGCCATAAAAAGGTGAGTTGTCTTTCTTAGAATAACCTATTTCCTGTAGAAAGGATTTAGATTTTTTATCTAGTTTCCCCTGGGTTATGTTTACATCTCCTCAATTTAGGAACTTATAGAAGGCTTCCACTGAAGTAATGAAATAAATATTTTTTAACATTCACAGTGGGACAATGAGAACTGATCAAAAAATAGTTTCCCAATTAAATAAAGTGATACCTAGCATAGCTGCCCGGCCCAGAGAGGTACTCAGTAAGAGCTACCCTTACCATTCCAGCAATTATTTTCTGATTACAACAAACTTCTAAAAGGTTATTGTTATTTGATAATGGTGATCACTGTAACAGTAATAATTAGTAAGAATACTTCCTTTTGTGCTGCAGTCCCCAACCCTGCCCACCAGTGTTAGCATGAGGCCTGTTAGCATCACTACCTGAGCTCTGCTTCTCATCTCATTCTCCCCTACCCCCTTGGAAAAACTGTTCTTCATGAAGTCAGTCCCTGGTGCCAAAAAGGTTGGGAATCGCCACCTTGATGAACTAATTAAGCATTATACAAATCAGACTAAGCTAAGAAGGTTGTTTTTTGTAAGAACGATCCAAACAACCCTCTGCTCCTGATAATTCATAAAACATCATTTAAATTTATAAAATCTAGGTGGGGGCAGTGGTGTGTATCTGTAGTCCAGCTACCAGTGAGGTCGAGGCAGGAGGATCAGTTGAGCCCAGGAGTTCAAGTGTGAATTTTTAAATATTGCACATTATAATTTTAATGTTTGGGATATTTGAACATTACTTAAGACAACATAAAATGGGGATGTATAAAATGACTTTTATCAGCCAAAGATTTTTCTTACAAAAAGTTCTTTTTTCCCTAATGAGCTTTATTATGTAAATGCACTAGAATCAAAATTAGATTTAAAAAGTTTCGTTATTTTGAGGCTGGTCTTAGGGAATAAGATGTAACCCCACCTTACTAACTCATTAATTTACTTAGTTGACTAACCTTGTCAACTAATTTAAAGCTTTTAAAGTCAAGCTTTTATTCTATGTATATTAAGTGAAATGATTTGACCTACACATATATACACAAACAAAAAGCAGCAAAGTTGGCTGGGCATAGTGGCTCACACCTGTCATCTTAGCACTCTGGGAGGCCAAGCTGGGTGGACTGCTTGAATGCAGAAGTTATAGACCAGCTTGAGCAAGAGGGAGGCCCTGGCCAGGCTTGGTGGCTCACGCCTGTAATCCTTCCTCTGGAAGGCCAAGGTGAGTGGATTGCCTGATCTCACAGGTTAGAAATCAGCCTGAGTAAGAGCGAGACCCCTGTCTCTAAAAATAGCCAGGCATAGTGGCAGCGCCTGTAGTCCCAGCTACTTGGGAGGCTGAGGCAAGAGAATGGTTTAAGGCCAAGAGTTTGAGGTTGCTGTGAGCTATGACACCACAGCACTCTACTGAAGGCAACAAAGTAAAACCATGTCTCAAAAAAAAAAAAAAAAAAAAGAGTGAGACCCCGTCTCTACCAAAAACAGAAAAACTAGCTGGATGTTGTGGTGGGCACCTTGCTTGCTAGTTGGGAGACTGAAGCAAGAGGATTTCTTAAGCCCAAGAATTTGAGGTTATTGTGAGCTATGATCCCATGGCACTTTACCCAAGGAGAGTTGAGACTGTCTCAAAACAAACAAAAAGCAGTGAAGTTCCTTTTTTCTTCCAAACTTGATTTTAGTGAGATAAGACTTCACAACATTTCTACAAAATACCTTTTTTGAGACAGGGTCTCACTCCGTCACATGGGCTAGAGTGCACAGGCACCCATAGCTTACTAAAACCGCCCCAAACTCCTGGGCTCCAACAATCCTCCTGCCTTAGCCTCCCAAGCATGTGGCAGGGATTAAGAGGGATGTGTGTCTCTCTTGCTTAGGCTCTTCTGGAACTCCAGGCCTCAAGCAATTCTTGTGCCTTGGCCTCACAAAGTACTAGGAATACAGACATGAGCCATGATGCCCAGTGAAATATCTTTATATAAAGTATTTTGATACACTTTGCTAAAGCTGATTTGATACACAACATAGAAGGCTTACATCAAACTAGTTAACATAACCATTTGTTGTGGTAAGATATTCTAGCTTCATTTTAAACTTATATTCAAGTATGTTTATACCCATGCCCCATCAAAAAATGAAAGCTAAAACCAACCAATCAGGACATGCTGCCCTAATGTAGTCTTTGAAACTAGCTTTTAATACATTTTTAATTCAGCAACCTGTTAGTAATTTTATCTGTTTTCAAAAGAAACACAGACTTCAAACCAACATTTCCCAAGTAAAATAGAAATATCTTTTCCCAGTAAGGAAGCAATCATCTTACTTCTGTGATAAAAACAAACAAGGAGTAAAATAGCGCTGTTTATCCCCTCTGCCCCCTTTTCATCCCAACTTAGAAAAGTCAACACAGGGCAGCGCCTGTGGCTCAGTGGGTAAGGCGCCGGCCCCATATACTGAGGGTGGCGGGTTCAAGCCCGGCCCCGGCCAAACTGCAACCAAAAAATAGCCGGGCGTTGTGGCGGGCGCCTGTAGTCCCAGCTGCTCGGGAGGCTGAGGCAAGAGAATCGCTTAAGCCCAGGAGTTGGAGGTTGCTGTGAGCTGTGAGGCCACGGCACTCTACCGAGGGCCATAAAGTGAGACTCTGTCTCTACAAAAAAAAAAAAAAAGAAAAGTCAACACATTTTCTAAGTCACTAAGCAAATAAACCCTTGTTACCTTGAGGCTTCTCTGAAAAGTATGTCTATATCTAGCTTACAAAAAATACAAATGGAGTATTTCACATACACATAAGAGTATGAGTCTGAATGGCTACAGATACTTTGCAAGTCTGTTTTTTTTTTTATTTTTATTTTTTTTTTGTAGAGACAGAGTTTCACTTTATGGCCCTCAGTAGAGTGCCATGGTATCACACAGCTCACAACAACCTCTAACTCCTGGGCTTAAGCGATTCTCTTGCCTCAGCCTCCCAAGTAGCTGGGACTACAGGCGCCCACCACAACGCTCAGCTATTTTTTGGTTGCAGTTCAGCCGGGGCTGGGTTTGAACCTGCCACCCTTGGTATATGGGGCCAGCGCCTTACCGACTGAGCCACAGGTGCCGTCCGCAAGTCTGTTATTTTAAAATACTAATTTCATCAAGATTTTATGTCTTTTAAAAAATAAGACATTTTGTCTTAAAACCACAAAAAAATTTAATACTAAAAATATAAAATTTAAGCTCTTGTGATTAAATGCCAAGACCTTTTTGTTGCCTGGGCTGGAGTGCAGTGATAAAATCATAGCTCACTGTAACCTTGAACTCCCAGGTGTTGGCCTCTCAAAGAGCTGGGAATACAGTCACTGTGTCTGGCCTAAGATCGGTGATTATCTTATGATTTTTTTGCAGTTTTTGGCTGGGGCTGGGTTTGAACCTACCACCTCTGGCATATGGGGCCGGCGCCCTACTCCGTTGAGCCACAGGCACTGCCCATTATCTTATGATTTTTATGCTGTAATGTTGTTTCCATCCCATGTTGGTAGTAGTTAAATCAGTACTATTTTCAAAGGTGAAAATTCAATCCTCACATACTCCCCTATAAACCCTTTAAATTAAACTACGAATTTTAGGAAATGAGGTCAAATTAATTTACTAGAGTATGAAGGCCCAAACTGATAATTTATTTCTCAAAAAGGGCATCTTTCTTTTTCAAAGTTAGAGAAAGTAAAAGGGAAAAGAAAGAAGTCAGGAAAGATAATAGCATTTAATACTGTTCTTTCCAGAGCTCTGTACAGAAGTATAATTTAGTTAAAATTATAGAAAGTTATTTTGGGGAAAATGCAATATAAAAAACAAATTCATTTCCTTGGTTCACAGCAATATCTTTTAACTACTTAATGCCATACCTCAAATTATGCTGAAACATTTAAATGTAGCTAACTTGGGAAATGTGTATCAAACTCTAACAATAAAAATTAGGTTGTCATAATAAAAATAATATGATTAGATCGTGTTTGAAATATGCAGAGATTGGGAATTTTCAAATTTATAAAATACTTTAGAATAAGCAATGGAAATAACAGCATATCACCAGTAATTAACATTCAATTAGCCTGTATGATGCCTTTCAAATATACTTTGCGTCTATGCTTAAAATTACAATTATATCACAGTGGCAGTAGTAAAATGACAAATAGAGTATATTTCAAATTATTTAGCAACTGATACCATTTTAATCATCTTAATAAACACCAATTTTTAGCATACACGTGTTATAATCTAATATAGTACTAAAGCCCCCATCCCCAAGCATAGATGGAAAATTTAAAAATTATGTTTACGTTTATATCTCTGTAAAAACACACGTAGAAGATGTTTTCATAGACTATGGTCAAATCTTAGGTTAATAATCTTAGGTTCAATAAAGGGTCAAAGACCCAAGGAAAGAGTTCTCAAAAATTTGAGACAGCTGTAGCCTGGTGCAAAGAGCACTAAATTTGGAGTGTAAAGATCAACCCTCAAGATCATTAGTTTTGTGATATTGTTCACGTCACTTAAATTTCTGAGCCCAATATTTTTAGAGTTCAAAGGTAACTTTGTCATGTTTCATAATCTTTTGCCTACTTTTTTTACACATTACTTTTCTTTTAATCATGTATTTATTGAGAAACTGCTAAGTGCCAGAACTGTGGTAGGCAATTTTGAGGAACTGAAGACATAATGTCAGGAATGTAACCTTTTTATTTGGAGAGTTTTAATATCAAGTGAACAAAGTTATATATTCCCACTGAATTAAAAGTATAGATGTAAATGAATGAAGAATAGCTTCCCTGTTTTAAGTTCGAATGTAGTTGGGACCAAGTGAGCCTCACAAGGGAAAAAACGGTGAAATAAACCTTTGATTCCAACTAAATATTTTGAGTCATTTCTGTTTAAACTACCAGGCAACGCAAGAGGACAAGTGAGTTGAAACCATTAAGATACTTAACCACATAGACATAGCCAGGATCCAGTTAGGAAATAACAGAATTAAGAAGCAGTACTCTTTCTGATAGGTTTGCTTTGTTAGTGTCTTCTGCACTAAACCTATTTAAAATGTCTACTCCGAGTGAAAAATAAAAGAGACAAAATGCCTATACAAGAACACGAAATGGCAATTGTAATATTTGATGAAAGTGTACAAGACTTAACACACATTACAGCCTATGAAAAAACTTACAAAGTGCAAATATGCACTGTTTTAATAAAGCAGCAGATAGAAATTAATCCACACTTTACCAACACAGTATGTTTGTCCTACCAATTTAATCTGTTCCATCCTTTTAATAGTTGTAAAACAAGCATATTTTCAGCAGACTTCTCATAAAAAGTTCCAGAGATTTCAAAGGAAAGCCTAGATCTAAAGTGTGGTTGAAATTTAAAGATATCAATAGGAATGTAGCGGGAATGAACCCTCTGAAGCAAAATGCCTACATTAAAAAAATAACAAAAATACAGTATATACACAAAGATTTAATGCAAATACGGGTATGATTACCTCAATATCAACCACAGGCTCTAACTAAACTTTTAACATAAACCTTTAACATCCCCTCTCTTGAAGCCAATAACATGGTTTCAGATTTAGAACGAGGAGATAAGCAGTCTGAAGGTGAAAGAAGGGAAATCGTCTTTTTTTTTTTTTGCATTTTGTAACGAAGACTATCTCCCTTCCACATTGTACGTTACTGCAAATGTACTTGAGGTGAACTACTTGGGATTGGCAGAAAAGTGTATTCAGAGACCAGGAGATTATCCTGAGAGGAAGTCAAACCGTCTCCATTCATTAATGTTTCCTCTTGACTAGGAAGTATTTTAGGGTGAAGAACATGCAGGGACCCCGCTAGAAAGGGGCTGGCGGGTACCGGGAACGATTATAGAAAGTGGGGGTCAATAAAGCACGTTTAGTTAAAAGCGCTTATAAGTCTCTACACAACCCTTCCTCCCCTCCATCTCCATCAGACCAGGCTATTCTCTCCACGTCCGAAGACGTAGGGGGTCAGAGATGTGGGGTTCAAGTGGCTCCCCCGGCAGGTCCCATCCCTAAGTTTTCCCACGGTTGAGCCCAGGTTTCCGTTCTGAACCGACCTAAGAGCTGGTCCAGGGCTGGAAGCCCAGTTGATACTAGCAGCTGTCCATTCCGCACCGACGGTCGCGTGCCCGCAATGGACACGAGTCGAGGGCCGCCACCGTCGGCCCCGCCGGCTCTAGGACCTCTCCACTGGAAACTGGTGACGTTACTCCTGCTGGCTGCAGCCGCCAAAGTCCCGGTACTCCCAGGGCTAGCGCCGCAGGTTGCTTCTGCCGCCATCTTGGAGATTCCCGTGTTGACCCAATAGGCACTCTGGGAACTCTTAACAGGCGGCCTAGGGCCAGCCCCAAACTCCCGCCTCTTTACCCCTACCGCTGCTCCTGTAACCAATAGGACTGCGTCTTTCCTCCGGAGTCAACCAATCGCATGGCATAATGCTGAAACGTGAGCTTCACGTAAGGACGGCCAACTTGAGCCGGGCTCAGGTGAGAAAGGGCCGTCTGCGCTCTGGGTGAGGGTTTTCTGGGGTTCTGTGGGGACGGAGGTGGGTACAGCCCTTTAACATTCTTCTTGTTTTGAGTGCCTTCCCGTATGTCGAATTAAAGATAAGGGTGGTGAAGCGATAAGCCCTCAGGACTTAACCCTTGCTAGTGGGAGCTCGCACCCGTCTCTGCTGCATAGTAAAGAGAGGAGACACTTTTCCCTGCCCTTTTTCATATCTTTGTAACAGAAAATTCACTCCGCCTTCTCCATGAAGTTCTTTTCCGAATTGGTACGTTAATGAGTTACTTGCTGAGCGTCTGGGCTTAGTTCGTTAGTGCCTAGTGGCAAATGGGTTGGATTTAGGACTTAGAGTGAACAGACTTTAATCTCTGAGGCGATTTGGTTTTTCTCTGACAAACTTCTGTGACAAGTCGCGGTGAGAAACTTGCGTTAATTTTAATTAGAGCTTCTGAAAGTCTTGGATCATTTTTCCCTAAGCAGTGTGAATGACAGGTGTTACTTTGACAACCTTGTTCACACATTTAATTGTCGTTTGCTGTTAAAGCAGCTGCAAATAACAAAATAGTTTAGTTTACTTACCCCCCAAAAGGGGTAAGAATAATTAGATATGTATATACTCTTTAGGACTTGTGAATCTAGAGTTTTCTTATTAGAATATGAGTGCCAAGAAGGACATGTAATTTAGAGCTGCATATTTTGACTTAAAATTTTTCTCAAACCTGAAAGGGGGGAGGGAATGCATGGTATGTGATTTTTGAAGGCATTCATGATTGACAAATGTCTAAGCTGAGACAGAACTCCCAAATCATTACAGCACTATGAAGTTATTGACTTTGGCAGTGATCTACAATATCTTAGAAAATGCGTGCAAACCTCATGGAAATTCTTTTTTTATTAAATCATAGCTGTGTACATTGATATAATCATGGGGCATCATTCACTAGCTTCACAGACC
This sequence comes from Nycticebus coucang, assembly GCF_027406575.1. NCBI lineage: Eukaryota > Metazoa > Chordata > Mammalia > Primates > Lorisidae > Nycticebus > Nycticebus coucang. Next base: position 33,323,697 of record NC_069793.1, read on the forward strand.
CTTTACCAAGTTTCACATATACCCTTGTAAGATGCACTGCTGGTGTAATCCCACCAATCCCCTTCCCTCCCTCAACCCCCTCCCCTCTCCCTCCCCTCCCTTTCCCCCTTCCCCCTATTCTTAGGTTGTAACTGGGTTATAGCTTTCATGTGAAAACCCTAAATTAGTTTCATAGTAGGGCTCAGTACGTTGGGTACTTTTTCTTCCGTTCTTGAGATACTTTACTAAGAATATGTTCCAGCTCCATCCATGTAAACATGAAAGAGGTAAAGTCTCCATCTTTCTTTAAGGCTGCATAATATTCCATGGTGTACATATACCACAATTTATTAATCCATTCGTGGATCGATGGGCACTTGTGCTTCTTCCATGACTTAGCAATTACGAATTGGGCTGCAATAAACATTCTGGTACAAATATCTTTGTTATGATGTGATTTTTGGTCTTCTGGGTATATGCCCAGTAGAGGGATTACAGGATTGAATGGTAGATCTATTTTTAGATCTCTAAGTGTTTTCCATATCTCTTTCCAAAAGGAATGTATTAATTTGCATTCCCACCAGCAGTGCAAAAGTGTTCCCTTTTCTCCACATCCGTGACAGCATCTCTGGTCTTGGGATTTTGTGATATAGGCTAGTCTCACTGGAGTTAGAATGTATCTCAAAGTAGTTTTGATTTGCGTTTCTCTGATGATTAAAGATGGTGAGCATTTTTTCATATGTCTGAAGGCTGCGCACCTGTCTTCTTCAGAGAAGTTTCTCTTCAAATCCCTTGCCCAGCCTGTGATGGGATCCCTTGTTCTATTCTTGCTAATGCGTTTCAGTTCTCTGTGGATTCTGGTTATTAAACCTTTGCCGGAGACATAACTTGCAAATATCTTCTCCCATTCTGAGGGCTGTTTGCTTGCTTTACTTGCTGTGTTCTTGGCTGTGCAGAAGCTTTTTAGTTTGATCAAGTCCCAGTAGTGTACTTTTGAAGCTGCTTCAATTGCCCGGGGAGTCCTCCTCATAAAACACTCGCCCAGACCGATTTCTTCAAGGGTTTTCCCTGCACTCTCCTCTAGTATCTTTATAGTTTCATGTCTTAAGTTTAAAGCTTTGATCCAGTTAGGGTCTATCTTAGTTAATGGTGAAAGGTGTGGGTCCAGTTTCAGTCTTTACAGGTTGCCAGCCAGTTCAACCAGCACCATTTGTTAAATAGGGAATCTTTTCCCCACTGAATGTTTTTAATTGGCTTGTCAAAGATTAAATAACGGTAAGTAGCTGGATTAATCTCTTGGTTCCCTATTCTGTTCCAGACATCTACTTCTCTGTTTTTGTGCCAATACCATGCTGTTTTGATCACTATCGATTTGTAGTATAGTCTGAGGTCTGGTAGCATAATTCCTCCTGCTTTGTTTTTATTTCTGAGTAATGTCTTGGCTATTCGAGGTTTTTTTCTGCTTCCATATAAAACAAAGTATTGTTTTTTCAAGATCTTTAAAGTATGACAGTGGAGCTTTAATAGGGATTGCATTGAAATTATATATTGCTTTGGGTAGTATGGACTTTTTTTTTTTTATTGTTGGGGATTCATTGAGGGTATAATAAGCCAGGTTACACTGATTGCAATTAGTATGGACATTTTAACAATGTTGATTCTTCCTGGCCATGAGCATGGTATGTTTTTGCATTTGTTAGTATTTTCAGCTATTTCTTTTCTTAGAGTTTCATAGTTCTCTTTATAGAGATCTTTCACGTCCTTTGTTAGATAAACTCCCAAATATTTCATCTTCTTTGGCACTACTGTGAATGGGAATAGAGTCCTTAACTGTTTTTTCAACTTGACTATTGTTGGTATATATAAAGGCTACCGATTTATGAATGTTGATTTTGTAACCTGAGACGCTGCTGTATTCCTTGATCACTTCTAAGAGTTTTGTAGTAGAATGCCTAGTGTTTTCCAGGTATACTATCATATCATCTGTCTCTTCTGACCCTATATGGATACCCTTGATCACCTTTTCTTCCCTAATTGCAGTGGCTAAAACTTCCATTACAATGTTAAAAAGCAGTGGAGGCAATGGGCAGCCTTGTCTCGTTCCTGATCTGAGTGGAAATGATTCCAATTTAACTCCATTCAATAGGATATTGGTTGTGGGTTTGCCATAGATGGCCTCTATCAGTTTAAGAAATGTCCCTTCTATACCGATTTTCTTAAGTGTTCTGATCATGAAGGGATGCTGGATGTTATCAAAAGCTTTTTCTGCATCGATTGAGAGAATCATATGGTCTTTGTTTTTTAATTTGTTTATGTGCTGGATTACATTTATAGATTTACGTATATTGAACCAGCCTTGAGACCCTGGGATAAAACCGACTTGGTCATGATGTATAATTTGTTTGATGTATTGCTGGAGTCTGTTTGTTAGGATCTTGTTGAATATTTTTGCATCTATATTCATTAATGATATCAGTCTATAATTTTCTTTTCTTGTTGGGTCTTTTCCTGGGTTGGAGATCAGGGTGCTGTTTGCTTCATAGAACGTGTTAGGTAGTCTTCCATCTTTTTCTACCTTTTGTAACAGGTTGAGTAATATAGGTACTAATTCCTCTTTAGAGTTTGGTAGAATTCTGACGTGAAACCATCTAGTCCCGGGCTTTTCTTTTTAGGGAGGTTTTGTATGGTTAATGCTATTTCCGAACTTGATATGGGTCTGTTCAACATTTCCACTTGATTCTGGCTAAGTCTTGGAAGGTGATGTGCTTCCAAGTATCGGTCAATTTCCTTCAGATTTTCATATTTCTAAGAATACAGTTCCTTGTAATATTCATTAAGGATTTTTTAGATTTCTAAGGAGTCTGTTGTTAGTTCGTCTTTGTCGTTTCTGATTGATGAGATTAGAGATTTTACTCTTTTTTTCCTGATTAGGTTGGCCAAAGGTTTATCTATTTTATTGACCTTTTTGAAAAACTAGCTTTTTAATTTATTGATCTGTTGTATTATTCTTTTGTTTTCAATTTCATTTAATTCTGCTCTAATTTTGTTTTTTTCTTTTGTTCTACTGGGTTTCGGGTTGGAATGTTCTTCCTTTTCCAGTTGCTTGAGATGTCCCATTAAGTTGTTAACTTCCTCTCTTTCTGTTCTCTTGAGGAAGGCTTGCAGTGTTATAAATTTCCTTCTTACAACTGCCTTTGCAGTGTCCCAGAGGTTCTGATAGTTCGTGTCTTCATTGTTGTTTTGTTACAAAAAATTGGCGATTTCTTTCTTAATCTCATCTCTGACCCAGCTATCATTCAGCATAAGGTTATTTAACTTCCATGTTTTTGTATGAGTATGCAGATTCCTGTTGTTACTTAGCTCAAGTTTTATTCCATGATGGTCCGAGAAGATGCATGGAATAATTTCTATTCCTTTAAATTTACTGAGGTTAGACTTGTGACCTAAGACGTGATCGATTTTGGAGTAAGTTCCATGGACTGATGAGAAGTATGTGTATTCAGTTTTGTTGGGATGAAATGTTCTGTAGATGTCTGCTAAATCCAAATGTTGTATGGTTAGGTTTAAATCTAAGATTTCTTTGCTCAGCTTCTTGTTGGAGGATCCATCCAACACTCTGAAAGGAGTGTTGAAATCTCCGATGATTATGGAGCTGGAGGAAATCAAGTTGCTCATGTCTGTTAGAGTTTCTCTTATAAATTGAGGTGCATTCTGGTTGGGTGCATAGATATTAATAATTGAGATCTCATCATAGTGAGTATTACCCTTAACAAATATGAAGTGACCATTCTTGTCCTTCCTTACTTTTGTTGGTTTAAAGCCTATTGTATCTGCAAATAAAATTGCAACACCTGCTTTTTTCTGGTTATCATTTGCCTGAAATATGGATGACCATCCTTTCAACCTGAGTCTGTATTTGTCTTTAAGTCAAGATGTGACTCTTGTATGCAACAAATATCTGGCCTGAGTTTTTGTATCCAGTCAGCTAACCTGTGCCTCTTTAGAGGACAGTTTAAGCCGTTCACATTAATGGAGAATATTGATAAGTCTGGTGAAGTTTTGGGTATCGAGTTTTTCAAAAGTCCAGTGGGCATTTTTAATCCTTTCGCCAGTGTGGAAATTGGAGTTTGATCCGAAGTTTCTGAGTGAGTTTACTTTTGTGGTATAGCATTGGGTTGGTCATTATGGAGGATAGGTCTGAGAATATCCTGAAGAGCTGGTTTGGTTATGGCAAATTTCTTCAACATATGAATGTCATGAAAGTATTTAATTTCTCCATCATAAATGAAACTCAGTTTAGCTGGATACAAGATCCGGGGTTGAAAGTTATTTTGCTTTAGGAGATTAAAAGTAGGTGACCACCCTCTTCTGGCTTGAAAAGTTTCAGCAGAGAGATCTGCAGTCATTCTAATATTCTTCCCTTTGAAGGGAATGGTTTTCTTTCTCCTGGCAGCTTTGAGGATTTTCTCCTTCATATTAACTTTAGTGAAGTTAATTGTGATATTCCTGGGGAATGTCTTATTGGGGTTGAGTCGTGCTGGGGTTCTGAAGCTGTCCGCTATCTGAATTTCAGAATCTCTAGGCGTATCTGGAAAATTCTCTTTCATAATTTCATGCAGAAGGGCCTCTGTGCCCAGCGATGCCACTTCATCTGTTTCTGGAACTCCTATGATTCGGATATTTGCCTTCTTCGAATTATCCCAGAGCTCTAGGAGAGAATGATCCATTTTTGCTCTCCATTTCTCTGCCTCTTTGATAGTTTGGGAGCATTCAAAGGCTTTATCTTCATTGTCAGAAATCCTTTCTTCTACTTGCTCCATTCTGTTGCTGAGGGATTCTACTGTATTTTTCATATCTTTGAGGGCTGCAAATTCTTGCTTCAGTGTGTCTAAATCTTTGGTGGTTCTGTCTTTAAAGTCGTGAAATTCTTGAGACAACTTTTGAATTTCTCCTCGAATTCCTAATTCCACTTTGTTAATCTTTTCTGCAATCCAAATTCTGAATTCGATTTCTGACATCTCTGCCAGTTATTTATGAATGGGATCTTCAATTACATCTGCCATATCTTTCCTTGGGGGGGGGGGTTTGATCTATTCTGGTTATTCATGTTACCAGAGTTTTTCCGCTGATTCCGCCCCATGGTTGTTTTACACCCTCTGATTTTTTCCCCTGGGGCTTTGTCGAGGGCTTGTACAGTGTTGTGGCTGAGAAACTGGGGCCCTGTCTGGTGTGGTGGGGCTAAGTGGGTCTGTCTTATTTTCAGGTGGTTGCTGTTCCACCCTAACGAAACAGATACTCTGAATTGAAGTCTCAGCTGTGGAGAAATATCAGCAATTAAGTCACCCCACCCCCCACTGGCAAACAATTGGAAAAGAAAAATCAAGCCTTCCTACCACCACCTGATTTGTCCTCAGGCGATTGGTTCAGTTCAAAAAGTCCAACTCAATTGTGTCAGTCTGCACCTGTCTCAGGTGAGAGAGTTTAAGAGGTCTCTGGGAACTGGATCACAGGGGTCTGGTGACTACTCTGGTGTGGCTTGCTCCAGTGCTGCGTGGAGTCAGGAGGGGCCACCCAGCCAATAGATCAGTCTGGGAAGGTTGCTGCCTCCTTCCCCACCTTGCACCACTGTCACACCCAGTCACTGATAGCCCTGCAGTTGGCTGACCCAGTTGCCTGTCGTGAATCGGTACTCCAGGAGTTTGCACCTGCCTGAATCACAAGGAAGTCTGCCAGGCCACTGTGCTCTCTCTCTAGCAGGAGGAGGTGAGGCCTGACAACCTCGAGCCCTTGATGAAGGTTGGGGGGTTTTCACTCAGGTCCAGTCTCACCCCTGATTAATGTTACTGACAGAACAGAACAGAACAAGTCTGCAGTTCCCCTGCAGAAGAGAAGCTGAATTGAGTTCCAAATCAGCTTGTCTTTGCTCTTGTATTGTCTGTAGGCTGATGGTCCCTTGAGGGCCAGGTGCGTCTTAGGTTTAGTAATGCGGACCTCTGGGTCAGCCCCGCCCTGGGAGTTTCCCTGGTTTGCAAGTTAGAGTAGCCTCAGGCAAATCCTATACTTAGAGTCTCTGGTTGCCCAGGGAGATAGGGGGTGTGGCTTCAGAATATTCCGTGATGAGCCGTATTTCTAGCAAAAGAGGGCTTCTGTTCCTTTTTTTGTTTGTTTGTTTTTTTTTCTTTTTTTGTAGAGACAGAGTCTCACTTTAGAATGCCGTGGCCTCACACAGCTCACAGCAACCTCCAACTCCTGGGCTTAAGCGATTCTCTTGCCTCAGCCTCTCGAGTAGCTGGGACTACAAGCGCCAGCCACAATGCCCGGCTATTTTTTTGGTTGCGGTTTGGCCAGGGCCGGGCTTGAACCCGCCACCCTCGGTATATGGGGCCAGCGCTTTACCGACTGAGCCACAGGCGCCGCCCAAGAGGGCTGCTCTTTTATGGCTCAGGCAACCACTGCTCCGGTGTAACTCCCTTCTGGCCAACCGTCCTCTCTCCGCTCCCGTACCCCAGAGTCTGCACCGACAGGCTGTAGCCCAGCACTGTCTACACCCCTCGAGCAATCACCCAAGAGTCTGGACCCCTGGGGGATAGGCCTCCAGACCTTGGAGTGAGAGCAGAGGGGAGTGCGGGGAGCGCTGGGAGCCTGGGGTTGCGGGCAGAGAACACACACAACTTTACACAGTCTTAATGCCTGGCCGTATTGTCACCAAAAGACAGCTGTCACACTGTGCCTCAGGGAACTGCCACTCCGGTGCGGTCCCCTCTCCGCCGACTGGGATTGGCCTCCAGACCTCAGTGTTAGTGAAGGGGTGCACTGGGAGCTCAGAATTCCAGGTAGAGACTTTATACAGTTTATAACGTTTTATGCCTGGCAGGAGGACGCCATGGCACCCTAGTAGGGGAGGTAAGTCCAGTTTTTAGAGGGTCTCTCCCGTGGAGTGTAGTGGGTGGACCTTTGAACTTTGCCCGGTTGTTTGTGGGCCACTCTGAGCCGTTCTCATGGGGGAGGGGAACTCTCTTCTGCTTGGTGATGGATTTTGTACCTTTTGTTTGTATCCTTGTGGTCGCACCTCGCCTCAGCGGGGTTGACGTGCGTTCTTCAACCTTCTCTCTTAGTGCAGCTCAAATCCACCAGGTTATTTGCTGAATTTTTGTCCTTTAACTCTCCTACTGGACGGGAGCCTCTGTGGAAAGCTGGCTTCAGTCAGCCATCTTGTCTCCTCCCCCCTCATGGAAATTCTTACCACTGAATTCTTTTAAATCTCAGTGATCTATTGAAACTTTTTGACTGATTCATAATAGCAACTGTAGCTTTTCATTTTTGGAGGCTTTAAAATTTTTTTTGTCTTTTTAAAGAACCATGTTTAGAGAAAAAAAACTTACTATACCAGCTGGAAGCTTTGGTCAAGGTTGCTTTCATTAAATTTTTTTTTTTAATTAAATCATAGCTGTGTACATTAATGCGATCATGGGGCACCATACACTGGTTTTATAGACCGTTTAACAAATTTTTATCAAACTGGTTAACATAGCCTTCCTGGCATTTTCTTAGTTATTGTGTTAAGACATTTATATTCTACATTTACTAAGTTTCACATGTATCCTTGTAAGATGCACCACAGGTGTAATCCCACCAATCACCCTCCCTCCACCCAACCTCCCCTCTCCCTCTGCTCCCTTTCCCCCTTCCCCCTATTCTTAGGTTATAACTGGGTTATAGCTTTCATGTGAAAGCCATAAATTAGTTTCATAGTAGGGCTGTACATTGGATACTTTTTCTTCCATTCTTGAGATACTTTACTAAGAAGAATATATTCCAGCTCCATCTATGTAAACATGAAACAGGTAAAGTCTCCATCTTTCTTTAAGGCTGCTTAATATTCCATTGTGTACATATACCACAATTTATTAATCCATTCGTGGATCGATGGGCACTTGGGCTTTTTCCATGACTTAGCAATTATGAATTGGGTTGCAATAAACATTCTGGTACAAATATCTTTGTTATGTGATTTTCGGTCTTCTGGGTATGTACCTAGTAGAGGAATTATAGGATTGAATCGCACATCTATTTTGAAATCTCTAACTGTTCTCCAAACATCTTTCCAAAAGGAATATATTAATTTGCATTCCCACCAGCAGTGTAGAAGTGTTCCTTTTTCTTTTTTTTTTTTTTTGAGACGGAGTTTTACTTTGTCGCCCTCAGTAGAGTGCCATGGCATCACAGCTCACAGGAATCTCCAGATCCCTGGCTATTTTGTTGTTGTTATTGCAGTTTGGCCAGGGCTGGGTTTGAACCCGCTACCCTCTGTATATGGGGCCGGCGCCCTACTCACTGAGCCACAAGCACCACCGAAGTGTTCCTTTTTCTCCATATCTGCGCCAACATCTCTGGTCTTCGGTTTTGTGATGTGGGCTAATCTTACTGGAATGAGATGCTATCTCAAAGTAGTTTTGATTTGCATTTCTCTGATGATTAAAGATGATGAGCATTATTTCATATGTATGTAGGCCGTGTGCCTGTCTTCAGAGAAGTTTCTCTTCAAGTCCCTTGCCTAGCCTGCAATGGGATCACTTCTTCTTTTCTTGCTTATACGTTTGAGTTCTTTGTGGATTCTGGTTATTAAACCTTTGTCAGAGACATAACCTGCAAATATATTTTCCCATTCTGAGGGCTGTTTGCTTGGTTTACTTACTGTGTTGTTGGCTGTGCAGAAGCTTTTTAGTTTGATCAGTTCCCAGTAATGTATTTTTGAAGCTGCTTCAATTGCCTCAGGGGGTCCTTCTCATAAAATACTCACCCAGTCCGATTTCTTCAAGGGTTTTCCCTGCACTCTCCTATAGTATTTTTATAGTTTCATGTCTTAAGTTTAAATCTTTGATCCAGTGAGAGTCTATCTTAGTTAATGGTGAAAGGTGTGGGTCCAGTTTTAGTCTTCTACAGGTTGCCAGCCAGTTCACCCAGCATCGTTTGTTAAATAGGTAATCTTTTCCCCACTAAATGTTTTTAATTGGCTTGTCAAAGATCAAATAATGGTAAGTAGCTGGATTCATCTCTTGGTTCCCTATTCTGTTCCAGACATCTACTTCTCTGTTTTTGTGCCAGTACCATGCTGTTTTGATCACTATTGATTTATAGTATAGTCTGAGGTCTGGTAGCATGATTCCTCCTGCTTTGTTTTTATTTCTGAGTAATGTCTTGGCTGTTCGAGGTTTTTTCTGATTCCATATAAAGCGAAGTATTATTTTTTCAAGATCTTTAAGGTATGACAGTGGAGCTTTAATAGGGATTGCATTAAAATTGTATATTGCTTTGGGGAGTATGGACATTTTATTTATTTTTTATTTTATTTATTTATTTATTTCCTTTTTTTTTTAATTAAATCATAGCTGTGTACATTGATACATCTTGGGGCATCATTCACTAGCTTCACAGACCGTTTACCAAGTTTCACATATACCCTAGTAAGATGCACCACTGGTGTAATCCCACCGATCCCCTTCCCTCTACCCACCTCCCCCCTCCCTTCCCTCCCTTTCCCCCTTCCCCCTATTCTTAGGTTGTAACTGGGTTGTAATTTTCATGTGAAAACCCTAAATTAGTTTCATAGTAGGCCTGAGTACATTGGGTACTTTTTCTTCCATTCTTGAGATACTTTCCTAAGAAGAATATGTTCCAGCTCCATCCATGTAAACATGAAAGAGGTAAAGTCTCCATCTTTCTTTAAGGCTGCATAATATTCCATGGTGTACATATACCACAATTTATTAATCCATTCGTGGATTGATGGGCACTTGGTCTTCTTCCATGACTTAGCAATTATGAATAGGGCTGCAATAAACATTCTGGTACAAATATCTTTGTTATGATGTGATTTTTGGTCTTCTGGGTATATGCCCAGTAGAGGGATTACAGGATTGAATGGTAGATCTATTTTTCGATCTCTAAGTGTTCTCCATATCTGTTTCTAAAAGGAATGTATTAATTTGCATTCCCACCAGCAGTGCAAAAGTGTTTCCTTTTCTCCACATTCGTGCCAACATCTCTTGTCTTGGGATTTGTGATGTGGACTAATCTTACTGGAGTTAGATGATATCTCAAAGTAGTTTTGATTTCCGTTTCTCTGATGATTAAAGATGATGAGCATTTTTTCATATGTCTGAAGGCTGCGCGCCTGTCTTCTTCAGAGAAGTTTCTCTTCAAATCCCTTGCCCAGCCTGCGATGGGATCCCCTGTTCTATTCTTGCTAATGCGTTTGAGTTCTCTGTGGATTCTGGTTATTAAACCTTTGTCAGAGACATAACCTGTAAATATCTTCTCCCATTCTGAGGGCTGTTTGCTTGCTTTACTTACTGTGTTCTTGGCAGTGCAGAAGCTTTTTAGTTTGATCAAGTCCCAGTAGTGTATTTTTGAAGCTGCTTCAATTGCCCAGGGGGTCCTCCTCATGAAACACTCACCCAGACCGATTTCTTCAAGGGTTTTCCCTGCACTCTCCTCTAGTATCTTTATAGTTTCATGTCTTAAGTTTAAATCTTTGATCCAGTCAGGGTCTATCTTAGTTAATGGTGAAAGGTATGGGTCCAGTTTCAGTCTTCTATAGGTTGCCAGCCAGTTTACCCAGTACCATTTGTTAAATAGGGAATCTTTTCCCCACTGAATGTTTTTAATTGGCTTGTCAAAGATTAAATAACGGTAAGTAGCTTGGTTCATGTCTTGGTTCCCTATTCTGTTCCAGACATCTACTTCTCTGTCTTTGTGCCAATATCATGCTGTTTTGATCACTATTGATTTATAGTATAGTCTGAGGTCTGGTAGCGTGATTCCTCCTGCTTTGTTTTTATTTCTGAGTAATGTCTTGGCTATTCGAGGTTTTTTCTGATTCCATATAAAACGAAGTATTGTTTTTTCAAGATCTTTAAAGTATGACAGTGGAGCTTTAATAGGGATTGCATTGAAATTATATATTGCTTTGGGTAGTATGGACATTTTAATAATGTTGATTCTTTCCAGCCATGAGCATGGTATTTTTTGCATTTGTTAACATTTTCAGCTATTTCTTTTCTTAGAGTTTCATAGTTCTCTTTATTGAGGTCTTCCATGTCCTTTGTTAGATAAAGTCGCAAATATTTCATTTTCTTTGGCACTACTGTGAATGGAATAGAGTCCTTAACTGTTTTTCCAGCTTGACTGTTGTTGGTATATATAAAGGCTACCGATTTATGAATGTTGATTTTGTAACCTGAGACGCTGCTGTATTCCTTGATCACTTCTAAGAGTTTTGTAGTAGAAATCCTGGGGTTTTCCAGATATGCAATAATATCATCTGCAAAGAGCGAAAGTTTGATCTCTTCTGACCCTATATGGATACCGTTGATCGCCTTTTCTTTTCTAATTGTGATGGCTAAAACTTCCATTACAATGTTAAAGAGCAGTGGAGACAATAGGCAGCCTTGTCTGGTTCCTGATCTGAGTGGAAATTATTTCAATTTAACTCCATTCAGGAGGATATTGGCTGTGGGTTTGCTGTAGATGGCCCCTATCAGTTTAAAAACTTGTTCAGTGAAGTAGCTCATGTCTATAATCCCAGCACTTTGGGAGGCCAACGCAAGAGGATAACTTTGAGACCAGAAGTTTGTGACCAGCTTGGGCAACATAGCAAGACCTCATTTCTACAAGAAAAAAAAAAAAAAGACATTAGCTGGGGGCAGAAGGCTGAAGCAGGAAGATGGCTTGACCTTAGGAGTTCAGGGCTGCAATGAGCTATGATCAACCACTTCATTCCAGCTTGGGGGATAAAACAAGACCCTGTCACCAAGAAAAAAAGAAAAACCTTGTTTAAGCAGCTATCCTTTCTCCTCAACGATTTTCTAAATGGTGTCTGGGAACTTACCTGCTGTGTCTTGGTCAGCAAGAAGCTGCTACTCCCATTTTCTTGACATTTTTAAAGCCAAGCTTCTTTATAAAATTATCAAACCATCCTTTGGTGGCATTAATCTCTAGCTTTAGATCCTGCATTTTGCTTTTGCTTTAAGTTGTCATAGAGTGGTCTTTCATTTTTTTCATCCAAATTATATTGGCATCTCTATGTATGCCTTTCGTATAGTAATCCTGCACCCATATAAAAGCTGTATTTCAATATAAGATAAAAAGGTACTTTGCAAAAAGTGCAGTTTTTAGCCTGCTGACATAGCTGTAGCATTGCTTTATAGATTTCCTCTTTTTTTTTTTTTTTGAAAACAATCTTTAATTTGGATTTGTTTATCTTGAAATGATGGGCAACTTCAGCTACAGACCTTAATCTGTGGTATGGATCAAGCAATTCTACTTTTTTCTTCTAGGGTGGTTACTTTTCTCTGCTTTTTGGGAGGACTTCCAACATCATTACTGGCATTTCATGACGTTATTTGAGGTTTACAGTGTTGGATTAAACACAAAGAAAAATATACAGGAATCCCGAGAAGTCATTTTTTACTGCTATATGCTATTTACTGGAGATTCAAACTGCTAACATTGAGATGATTAGCATCTCATGGTGTTTTAAGTGGATACTTGCAATGTTTGAGCTCACTGCAATATCAACAGGGGTGGCTATGACATGACAGTAGTACAAGATGTATTACACTTAATTTTATGCAATTATGATATAATAATTTATGTTTCTGTCTACTGCAAATGGCACAACATACCTGGAACCACATATAGTCTGTAAGGTTTGTGTAAGTTTTCATAAATTTTAACTTTATAATAGATTCATGTATATTTTATGCTAGTAAATGGTAGACTGGTATCAATACATTTATTGCATTCATGCCATACCTTTTTCTTATTTTTTTATATTTCTACACAGTTAATCTATGAGTTTTTTCGCATTGTTACATATCTTCCCCCCAAATTTAACAATTTCCCAATTTCTCCTCCCCTCCCCTGGTTGCCCTCTGTTTTAGTGTTGTGATGTCATAGCTCACAGCAACCTCAAACTCTTGGGCTCAAGCCATCCTCTTGGGAGGTCTCAGCCTCCCAAGAAGCTGGGACTACAGGCTCCAGCAACAGCGCCTGGCTAGTTTTTTTATTTGTACAGATGGGGTCTCACTCCTCAGCTCAAGCAGTCCACCTGCTTTGGCATCCCAGAATTCTAGGCTTACAGACTTGAGCCACTGTGCCTGGTCATCCCAATATATTTACTGAAAAAAATTTGGGCACAGAGGACCCAAGCATTTCAAATCCATTGTGTTCAAGGGTCATTTGTATCCTGTAAATGCTATAGAGAACAAATGTGAGTTACCTAATTCAGTCTGAGAGGGGGGAGCCTTGGAAAGGTTCCCCTGAGGAGGAAGCTTAGTTTTATTTTTTGAAGAATGTGTAGGAGATAAAGGCATTAAATAGAATGGAAGCCATTACAAAGAATGGGATGACTCCTCCTTCAATAAATCTGTTCTCATATTCCTATCTAAATAATTCTCATGGTTTATATGGAGTGCTAAGAGAAGAGGAAACAGAAGTTAGAAAGAGCTTCTGATTGCTTTTTGGAAGGTTGTAGATTTTTTTTTCTCTAAGGATAATGAGAATCACTGAAAAGCTTTTAAGTAAAAGAATGACATAATGATGATATTTGGTTGTTATGGAATGGCCTAAAGTGTGCTAAAAGAAAACAGATTAGCTATGAGTGTGATTGGAATGAAGAGAAGAGGATGGATTAAGAGATTACTGTAAGGAGCAAAATTAACATGACCACGGAAGTTTGAGGAGGGGAATCATAGGTGACTAATAAGTTTCTGCCTAGAGTAGCTTTGTGGATGATGGAAAAGAGAGAACAGCAGAATTCTGTAGTTGATATTGGTTGTTTTGTGGGATGGGATATGATAATTTGAGTTTGGACTGTGGTTGAGGTTTCCATAGACTATTCAAGTGGAGATATCCAGTATATAGTAGGCTACATGTGAGAGAAATCTCTAGATACAGATTTGAAATTATTAAGCACATGGTGATGGTTTATTCCAAAGGAATGGATAAACTCACCAAGAAAATACATACTTTAAAGGGGAAAAATAACTGCAAATAAGCTTTGAGGAATGTCAATATTTAAAAGCTGAGCGGAGGCTATGTGTGGCTGGCTGTTTATTACTGTAAGGCTGGGGCTGGAGGATACTTGAGGCCAGGAGTTCCAGAGTATCCTGGGCAAGATAGCAAGACCATCACTGCAAAAAAATTTAAAAAATAAGTAAGATGTGGTGGCATGTGTCTATAGTACTAGCTGCTCAGGAGGCTAAGGCAGAAGAATCACTTCAGTCCAGCAGTTTGAAGTTACAGTGAGCTGTGATTTTGCTACTGCCCTCAAGCCTGGGGAACAGAGCAAGAACCCATGTACAGAGTCCTGCAGTATCAAGAAGACCTCACACAGATGGTCTCTACTGTGTCTGAGGTTAGAAATTCAAACAGCTGATGAGCATTGGATCTTTTTACAACTATGAAAATGTGGATCAGGCAGAATTCTGTGTTGTCTCCAGAGAATTAAATAATTTTTTTTTTTTTTTGTAGAGACAGAGTCTCACTGTACCGCCCTCCGGTAGAGTGCCGTGGCGTCACACGGCTCACAGCAACCTCTAACTCTTGGGCTTACGCGATTCTCTTGCCTCAGCCTCCCGAGCAGCTGGGACTACAGGCGCGCACCACAACGCCCAGCTATTTTTCTGTTGCAGTTTGGCCGGGGCTGGGTCTGAACCTGCCACCCTCAGCATATGAGGCCGGCGCCCTACTCGCTGAGCCACAGGCGCCACCCGAGAATTAAATAATTTTAATAGCATTGTCATCAAGCCAAGTGAAAAGGCCAAAGATTGTTCAGAAAAGAGGATCTTGGATGTAAACTGAGAATCTGAAAGAATCCTAAAGGTTGAGACAGCAGTCTAGCAGAGCATCTGTGTGAAGTTTAGTCTCCTGTACAGTAAGTGAGATACTGCAAAGTGGAGCTGAGCCTGATCCTTGAGTGGAGAAGTGTTCTGGTCAAAACCAAAGGACTACCCCACACACCTGCAGGACTCTAAAGACAAATGCAACTTCTGGCTCCAGAGTCCTTTTTCAAAAACTTGGTTTTGTTTCCTGAGCCAGTATTGTAACAGATCTTTGCAGTAGCAGCTGGACCGGGTTCCCAGTTGGAGACTTTTGGGATTCTGAGAGAAGGTAGAAGGTGGCCTAGCTCCTTGGAATGGCCTGTACTTCATGGAAGGTGGTGAAAAGGAAGGATTGTCCCTGAGCGGTGCCATGGTTTGAACTTAGCATGTCACATTGTGCATTAGTAGCTGCTTTGGAACGCTGTCTGTCTTTTCTTCCTTCTCTGCACCCTCAAAGTCATGTAGCAGATGCAGAGAGTTCTAGCTACAGCTTGTCAAATTGAGGTTTTATACAAAGGATAGGGTTGCAAGAGTACCCCATATGCCTATAAACAGAGCATCTGTAAGGAGAGGGAGGATGAGGTGTCCTTTGTTGAGGTTGGTGATCAGAGCACGCAGCTGCCACCTCAGTTGTCTCCAGTAGCCAGGACCCTCTGGCAAATTTGCTTTCTCCCTACAGGGAGGTTTGAGACAGACAGCATCCTGCACTGAAGCAAACAGACAGGCAGATAGACTGATGGGAGCATAAGGTACTTGCTATAACTGCATCTGCAGCCTTTTCTTACCCCACATTGATCCCATCTTCCTTCCCTGGCTTTTTAAACCACACCAAAGATGAAGGGACTTTGTGGACCCTTTGATGACACAAGGTGGGGAAGGCTGTTCCTTTGAAAGTTGTCAAATTTGTTGTTATATCTAAGAGAGTTATAATTTCTGTGACTGTCAAAATGTAAAAGTGTTCAAAATCTTTTTTAAAAATTTTTTTTTTTTTTTTTTTGAGACAGAATCTCTGTCACCCAGGCTGGAGTACAGTGGTCCAATCATAGCTCACTATAACTTCAAACTCCTGGACTCACAAACAATCCTCCCACCTCAGCTTTCTGAGTAGCTAGGAATACTGGTGTGTGCCACCACACCCAGCTAATTTTTCTTTTTTAGAAAGAAGATGCCTCACCAGATTGCCCAGGCTTATCTTAAATTCCTGGCCTCAAGCTATCCTCACACCTAGACCTCCCAAAATGCCAAGATTATGGATGTGAGCTACCATGTCAGGCCCCCAAATCATTTAAATGTACATGATAGCTTTCTTTGTAGTTATTATGGATATGTAATATGCCCACATATATGTGAAGTGTGCATGTGCACACAATTTTATACAGTCATATGTTAATTTGAGAGATTATTCAGAAGCATGAAGGGAAAGTGATATATTGAAAATTAAAAGCCAGGAGACAAGCTAATCCATGATAGCAGTTTATTTAGAATTTATACTAATTCCATTTCTAGTTACCTTCTGGACATTCTTTTACTAACTTACAACACTATTACTTTTAAACTGTTTAGTCTTGAAGATTTTTAGTCTAAATTTCCTCAAAATTTGAAAAAATTGGAGTAAAATTTTGATAGGTACCTAGAGTTTTATGGAAGTCAAAATACCAAAAGATAGTTTAAAGGTTTTTAAATATTATAAATGCAATGATGTTTTCAAAAGTGTGTTATGTAACCATATTACCTGAAACAAAAAAGGAGTCTGTATTTAAAAAAGAGAAAAGAAATAAAAACAAAATTATAAACAAAAAATAAAAAGCAAAACACATAATACTTCACACTGAACCTCTTCTGGTATTTTGTATTTCAGGAAATGATAGGCCCAATTGTAGATTTAGTTACCTATGTCAAGAAACCTCACTATTCTCGATTCCTCTCTCATACTTTATTCTAGTGTAGCTGGTTTATTACAAAACCTATGGAGTTTACTTCTTAATATCCTTTGTAGGCTGTTTGATTCTCATCTTTGGTTCTCCTACAGTTCATTCTTCACATTCAAGAGCCATCTGATCTTATATATATATATATATATATATATATATATATATATATATGTATATGTATATGGTTTTTTTTTGTTTGTTTTTTAAGAGACAGAGTCTCATTTTGTCACCCTCAGTAGAGTGCAGTGGTGTCACAGCTTACAGCAACCTCCAACTCTTGAGCTTAGGCCATTCTCTTGCCTCAGCCTCCTGAGTAGCTGGGACTACATTTGCCTGCCACAACGCCCAGCTATTTTTTTGTTGCAGTTAGGCCGGGGTTGGGTTTGAACCTACCATCCTCTGTATATGGGGCCAGCGCCCTACTCACTGAGCCACAGGAGCTGCTCCTGATCTTTTATAAATGGAAATCTAATCATATAATAAAAAACCAAAACTTGAAAAACAAATTTTGTAGAGACAGGGGTCTTGCCATATTGCCCAGGCTAGTCTCAAACTCTTGTCCTCAAGTGATCCTCCCCCCTCAGCCTCCCAACTGTTGGTGTTACGGTCATCACCTGCCACATCTGGCCAAAGCCAGAACTTTTTTTTCTTTGTCATGTAGTCTTTTCCTGATGTTTTTATTAGTATTCAATAGTAGTCCATGACTAGCCCCTTCCACCTCTTTTGTCTACCAAGTTATAAACAAGCCAGAATTTTTTTAGAACCTGGATGTAAGTTCCCTTTACCTGCCTCTCCAGGTGCACCACTCTATAATAAATTCTCTTAGTACTTTAACATTCATTGAACATCCTATTTTTACCACATTCCCTTCCTTGAAAAGATAGGAGGAAATGTCTCTTATACTAAAGTTTTCACTTTAAACTACATATCATTGATAAAGCAATCACACCATGCTATCAAAATGAAATCAACTATTTTTACAGAATTTGAGTCTGAGAGCTTTAGAAGCAGCATGTATATCACCTTGCAGCCACATAGTAGGACCCTTTCTACAAAGATTCCAACAGTTTAGTATTTCTAGAAGTCTTCAGTTATAATTGAAGGTAGGCATCATGTATATCACCCTTGTGGCTATATAATGGGTCTCTTTCACAAAGATTTCAACACATTTGTAGTTTTAGAAGTCTCAATTAAAAGGCAGCCTTCAACTGCAGTTGGCTGTCAGCCAATTTAAGGTACACCAGAAAACATAATGGACATGGTAAGCAACTGGCACCCTGTGACACAAATGGGCACCCCTTCAGTTGGGTTTTCAGTGGCTTCTCTAGCCCTCGAGTCCGTATTACCATTGTGTATGCATTGGTAAATTATGATATGATCAAACAGATATGATCAAGACTTACTACTGTGTTTGCTGGTATTCTGGCAACATGGTTGAAGGAGTGAATGCCAGCGTCATGCCTGTATAGAAGGAATTTCTAGACTTCATGTAATCCCTTTTGGCCTCCTTCCTGTCACTATACTAACAGGAAGCTACTGTCCTAACTTCTGTCATCCCAGATATGTTTTAAATGTGTCTTTTCTTTATACAGGGTGGTCATAAAATTTGTGTGCAATTTTAAATTACACACTATTTTAAATGGCACACGAAATTTATGGCCACTTTGTATGAATGAAGCCTTATTATACAAGGTGTCCCAAAGGTTGCCATACATAGGGAAAATGAGAAATTGTAACTAAGTATACCTTTATTTACAAAATATTCATTACATTATTTTACAAAGAGGTGGCCAATACCTGTAATACTCTTGTAGTTTACATCTTTTGCTCAGCATTGTTTGTGAAATGATCCTTTTAATGAACATGTTTGTGGATGATTTATTCTTATTGCTGTATAGCATTATATAAATATGTTATAATTCATTATTCTGCTATTGAAAGGGATTTGGATAGTTTCCCTTTTGTGGCCATTTTCTGCACATGATTGTACTAGTTTATACCCTTATTAGGAATGTTTGAGAACTTCATTTATTTCTCAGTCTTATCAATACCTTATATTTTCTCTTTTTAATCAGTCTTTAGCTTGCCTTTTATTTTCATTAAAAAATATATTCTAACATATCAATTTTATCTTTATGGCTAGTGTTTTATGGCTGTAAGATTCTGAATATGTCTCTGTTTTCTTCTAAAACCCTGCTATTTGCTTTTAAATATTTGCATCTGCAGTCTATTGGAATTGATTCTTTTGTGTTTAGTGTGAGGCAAGGGTAAATAAGGGTACATCTGTTTTTCCTTTATGGGTATCCTATTGATCTAGCTTCATATATAGAAAAGATAGTTCTTTCTCTCCATATATCCATCATTATTTTTTCAAATAAAAAAGTCGCACATATATTAGGGAGATTTCTTTCTGGACCCTCTATTCCACTGGTTAGAGAAATGACCTTTTTCCCACAGAATTTTAGCCATCCTGTGCTGTTCTATCCTGAAGTTGAATCAGTAAAAATAGAAAATACACTCTATGGCAATCCCTTTTCATACGTTTGACTTCCCCTCCCCCCAATCTGTCTACTTATATTACATCTGTAGAACCGTTATGTAATTGGTTTTTATATTTTGTCCAGAGTCGATTGTTGTTGTTGTTGTTGTTTTTTGAGACAGAGTCTCACTTTATTGCCCTCAATAGGGTGCTATGGTGTCACAGCTCACTGCAGCCTCCAGCTCTTGGGCTTAGCAGAATCTCTTGCCTCAGCTTCCTGAGTAGCTGGGACTACAGGTGCCTGCCACAATGCCTGGCTTTTTTTTTTTTTTTTTTTTTTGCCGTTTGGCGGGAGCCAGTTTTGAACCCACTACCCTCAGTATATGGGGCCAGCGCCTACTCAATGAGCCACAGGCACTGCCCTGATAGTTGTTATTTGTGGTAAAGTTAGTCTGTTGTGAACTTAGTTAGAACTGCTTCTCTAATTACTATCTTTTTGGTGAGTCTAGTGATTTCTCCTTTTATTTTATTGCTGATATTGAAAAGGACTGATTTTTTTTTCATTGTTTTGCTAGAGATTTTTCATTTGTATTAATCTCTTAAACTACAATTTGGCTTCATTGACTTTTCTTGGTTTTATGTTTTCTTCCTGTTTCATTAATTATTGTTCTTATCTTTATTACTAAATATTTCTTCTGTACTTTCGATTTGCTGAGGTTTTACCTTTTCCTCCTTTCTTGTAATAAAAGCTTAATTCATTGGTTTTTCAGCCTTGCTTTTCTGATAGACTTTGTAGATAAGAGTGTAATTTTCTCTTAGCACTACTCTAGTTGCTCATACTTGATATTTTATGTTTTTATAATTATTTATTTGAAAATATTTTCTAGTTTTTGTTTTGATCTTCTCTTTGGTCTATGGATTATTTAGGACACTTTTGAGAGTACTGAAATACTAAATTATATTCGATGCCAGGAAAGCAGGGGTAGGCTAGAATTATCCTGGGCAAATGAGTACTTATTTTAATTTTAGCAGATTATTAAGTATAAAAAGAAAATAGGAGAATTTAAATTAAAATTTATAAAACTACTGAATGCTCATATTTTGAAATGTCCAGTGTAATAGGGTAAATATCAAACAATAGACATATTTTGGTTCAAGATTTGTCAAATAAATGTGTCTATTAAAAAAAAGACATTGTGTTTACATTGTGTTTACATTTTAGTAAACACTAAAACATTAAAGATTTTAAGTGATAAAAAGATATTCTAGAGCTAGAATGGCTTAGTGTTTGTGAATATCTCAAGCTGGGACTGTTTTCATATTTGCATGTAGCCCAAATGAGGAATTAAATAACGGCTGACTGGCACTCCTTTAATGTGTCAACTAGAGTCTCAGAGGCATAAAGCTACTGTGATAATCTAAGCACGTGTGATGTTCTAATTATCATGGACATTTCTGCTGAGATGGGATCAAATTTCTTTTCAGTTTGAATAATTATGAGAGCCTAGGAATAGGCCAAATATTTTAAACTATTCCATATGAAGCTTCTTACACCACATCTACTGGTTTTTCATGTAGGGCCCTACAGGCTTATGAAGCCCCTCTCTAAAAAAATACATAATTAATGGACCAATGGGTAGTGTTAGAGAGAAATTTATTGTTTGGACTGCTATTTTCCAGTTTAAGAGTCTGGATAAGAAGTATGTTTATGATCAGTTTCTTGCAGGATGAAAATTAGAAACCTAGCCAACATTTTTGTCATTAATTCAGAACAAATTAGAGCCATCTATTACACAATTTAAGAAGATTTATTCATGGCTCTTCTTCTATATAATTATTATACCTCTTTTTGAATTGTTTTCTTAGGAAATACTTTTTTATTATTTTCAAATTTGATAGCATTAATTACATTCTCTAACTTGAATTCCTTTAGTTTATAATCACTTCATATCTGTGATCATATTTAGTTTCTCATTTATAATGCTTATCTTTGAATTTTCCCTCAATTCGTGTCTTTTCTCTCAGATTAACTTTGAAGTATTTTTAAAAAATAAACTGTTCTATATTATTTTATTTTTTGAGACAGAGTCTCACTTTGTCGCCCTTAGTAGAGTGCCATGGCGTCACAGCTCAGAGCAACCTCAAACTCTTGAGCTCAAGGAATCCTTTTGGCTCAGCCTCCTTAGTAGCCAGAAGTACAGGCACCTGCCATGACACCCGGCTATTTTTAGAGACAGGGTCTCACCCTTGCTCAGGCTAATCTTGAACCTGTGAGGTCAGGCAATCCACCCGCCTCGGCCTCCCAGAGTGCTAGGATTACAGCTGTGAGCTACTGTGCCCTGCCCCAATAATCTATTTTAGTGGTATAAAATAGATTATAGTATAAAGTAGTATAAAGTCCTAGATTTATGTATTTATTAATTTTATTTCGAAAGTAACTAATTTCTATTTTTTTTTTTCTGAATTTATTCCTTCTCTCTTCTTTGAATGTTTTAGTCTATTCTGTACTGCTGTAACAGAATACCTGAGACTGGGCAATTTATAATGAACAGAAGTTTATTGGCTCAGGGTTTGGGAGGCTGGGAAGCCCAAGATTCAGGGACTGGTATCTGATGAGGAAATCCTGGCTGTGTCATTCTGTAGCAGAAGGGCAAACAGAGAGCCAGAAAGAGCCAGAGAGAGCAATAAAGCAAACTGGGAGTTACTAGCCCTAAATAGTTCATGAGGGTAGAGCCTTCATGTCTTAAACACTTTCCATTAGGCTCCACCTCCCAACACTTGCATTGTTAATACAGTTTCCAATACATTTGGGGGGACACACTGAAACTTTGGTATTTTTTTTACTGTAGCACTTTTTTTTTTTATTGTTAAATCATAGCTGTGTACATTAGTGCAATCAAGGGGTACAATGTGCTGGTTTCATATACAATCTGAAATATTCTCATCAGACTGTTCAACGTAGCCTTCATGGCATTTTCTTAGTTATTGTATGTAGACATTTGTATTCTGCATTTAGTAGGTTTCGTCTGTACCCATTTAAGATGTACTGTAGGTGTGGTCCCATCTATTACCCTCCCTTTACCCTAACCTCCCCACTCCCTTCCCCTCCCTTGGCCCTTTCCCCATATTCTAGCAAAAATTGTGGTACATGTATACTGTGGAATATTGTGCAGCCTTAAAGAAAGATGGAGACTTTACCTCTTTCATGTTTACATGGATGGAGCTGGAACATATTCTTCTTAGCAAAGTGTCTCAAGAATGGAAGAAAAAGTATCCAATGTACTCAGCCCTGCTATGAAGCTAATTTACAGCTTTCATATGAAGGCCATAACCCAACTATAGCACAAGAATACTGTAGCACTTTTTAAAGCAGTAATTAATATGTAATTCAAATAATCTATTCTGGTAATTTCTGGATGAATCTGTCCAATACAACTTCCTGTGTTGTTAGAAATATTCTGCATCTACACTGTCCAGCAAAATAGCCATTAAAGACATATGATTACTGAGCCACTTGAATGTGACTGATATGACTGAGGAACTAAATTTTTTATTGTATTTAATTTTAATTATTTAAATTTAAACAGCTATCTGTGGTAAGTTGCTGCTATATTAAATCACACAGCTCTAGATCAAGATTTTGTATTTTTTCTATAAAAGATCAAACTGTAAATATTTTAGATTTTGTGCTCTATATGGTCTCTATTGCCTCTACTTAACTCTGCTGTTACAGCACAAAAGCAACCACTGCTAATGTATGTGTAATGAGTATGACTTTGTTCCACTTAAACATTATTTACTAAAACAGTGTCTGTTGGATTTGGCTCATGGAGCCTGATTTGACAACTTCTCAATATTAAAAAAATGTATCTAGGGGTCTTTATTTCAACTACCTGTATTCCTTACATCTTTTCAGCACCCTTCTTTTGTGTGTGTGTGTAGGGGGGATTTTTGGAGGCGACAGAGGAGTCTCTTTTCTTGCCATTTTAGGAAGAGTATTATCCTTTTGGGTTGCTTTTCTGTCTTCTTTCCTTCTCCCTTCCTTCCTGTTTAAATTTCTATAAAATCTGTTTATTTATTGGTATATTTTGCTTAAAAGTATATAAGCAGGGAACAAGCAGACAGGCCCAGACCTTTTTTATTTTTATTTATTTACAGAGCCTCAAGCTGTCGCCCTGGGTAGAGTGCTGTGGCATCACAGCTCACAGCAAACTCCAACTCCTGGGCTCAAGCGATTCTCCTGCCTCCACCTCCCAAGTAGCTGGGACTACAGGCGCCTGCCACAGTGCCCGGCTATTTTTTTTTGGTTGCAGCCTTCATTGTTTGGCACCCGGGCTGGATTTCGAACCCGCCAGCTTAGGTGTATGTGGCTGGCGCCTTAGCTGCTTGAGCCTCAGGTGCTGAGCCGGCCCAGACCTTCTTTAATAGCCAAATAAAAGGGGCCCTATTTTAGTTTAGCTATTTATTTATTTTGAAACAGAGTCTCACTCTTTCACCCAGGCTAGAGTGCCATGGTGTCAGCCTACCTCACAGCAACCTCAAACTCCTGGGTTCAAGTGATCCTCATGCCTCAATCTTCCAAGAAGCTGGGAGTACAGGTGCCATAACACCCAGCTAATTTTTTCTATTTTTTTGAGATGGGGTCTCACTTTTGCTCGGGCTGTCTCTTAACTCCTGAGCTTAAGGAATCCACCTGGCTTGGCCTCTCAGAGTGCTAGGATTACTGGTGTGATCCACGGAACCCAGCCATAAACTGTTTTTTTAATTCTATTCTTTTTAATACGTTTTTAGCTGGGTACACACCCATAGTCCCACCTACTCAGGAGGGTGAGGCAGGAGGGGTTTGAGGTTGTTGTGAGCCCTAGGCTGATAGTATGACACTCTACCCTGAGGCAACAGAGTGAGACTGTCTCAAAAAACAAATAATAACCACAAAAATTTAAAAAAATGTATAATTTCTGTGAACCTTATAGAGAAGAATAATTCTATTTTGTATGTCTCTTGTTTTATAGATGTACTGTCTTTCCATTATTCTGAAGATATGGGAATAGAATTTCTTTTTTAAAATTTTTCTTTTGATTTCTTTAGGGTTAATTGTTCCTTTTGTTTTTATCATGGTCTTCTCTTTCATGGTTATGGCTTTCTTAAATGTTGGTGATCCTTGGTTGTCCATTCATGTTGATAAATGAAGGACCAGTTGAATACTATAGGGAACTGGAAAGCATTTTCTCTTTGTTTTCCCAAGAAATCTTTGCCCTAAATGGAAGAAGACTGACATAGTTTCTTGTAGGTTGGTGGTTAGTAGCACTTATTTATTGGTATATTTTGCTTTGAAGTATGTAAGCAGAGAGCAAGCAGACAAGCCCAGACTTTCTTTAATAGCCAAATAAAGAGGACCCTATTTTACTTTTTCCACTTTCATACTTGGAGATGAAATTCCTCTCAGTAGATTTTATATATATATATAATTTTTTTCCCCCCCAAGAAGTAGCCTCTGTAACTATTGATTCAGCCCAGAATCCCAAAGGAAGATAACTTTCATCTTTGTGACATATTCTTATATGTTTTTGCTTGGCTGAGGTTAGTCATTCATTTTCTGGGATGAGATAGTAAATATTTTAGGTTTTGCTGGCAAGATAATTTTTTTTGCAATTACTCAACTCTGCCATGGGAAAGCAGCTATAGATGACATTAACAAATAAGCATGACTGTGTTTTAATAACAATTTAATTATGAATGCTGAAATTTGAATTTCATATATTTTTCACATGTACAGAATATTCTTGTTTTTTTCTTTCAGTCATTTAAAAGTGTAAGAACCAGTCTTACCTTATAGATCATTACAAAAAACAGGTTGTGAGCCAGAAGATTTACCGTATGAACCAAAGTTTGCCAACCCATGTGCTAGACTCTTGTCTCCACTCTTTTCTGCCTATCACTATGATTTCATATGCTCTATCTCCCAGAAACTCTTCAAAATCTCTAGTGTGTTGATTCATCTCCTTTTCTTAGTTTCTATTTATCTTCATAGATATTTGAAAGATAAATAGAAATTTTTATGACTGTTAGGCAAATGGTTCTTTCAAACAAATTTCTGAAGGGAGTAGTAATAAAATGTGCCTGTCATTTTAAATTAGAATCCCCTTAGGCATGATATGGGGGGGAGGAAGATAAGCAGTAGAACTAAAATGTAAAGTATCTTCTTTAGTGTCTTCTTCAGTATCGCCACTCAATGGGATGTGTTTGTAATTATAACAGTAAGTAATGTTTTTGTTGAATGCTTACTGTGGTCTATGTAGTGTTTATAATGCCTTACATATACTAATCTTCATTCATTTTACAGATGACTGAATTTAGAAATTAACTGAGTCACATAAAGGATAAGCAGTTTGCTTTATCTAGATCCCATAATTTATAAGTAGTAGAGCTAGGGTTCACAATAGAGCTAGCCTGTCTGACTTCAAAGTCCATGCTCTTATCCACTATTTTCTTTTGATTCCAAACTCAGTCTTAGTTTGCTCCTCAAGATAGCTAATGTAGCTAATTTATGGCTGTTGGTACAAAATAGAAGGCATATTTGCCTTACTGGAATGGGTATGTATTCAGAGTGATTAGAATCTTGAGGAAAAAGTGATGTGAAAGCAATTGGTAAATGCTACACATGTAACTCAGAGGTGAATAATTTTAAGTTTCTTAAAATCTGTCTTTTTTTTTTTTTTGTAGAGACAGAGTCTCACTTTATGGCCCTCGGTAGAGTGCCGTGGCCTCACACAGCTCACAGCAACCTCCAACTCCTGGGCTTAAGCGATTCTCTTGCCTCTGCCTCCCAAGTAGCTGGGACTTCAGGCGCCTGCCACAACGCCCGGCTATTTTTTTGGTTGCAGTTTGGCCCGGGCCGGGTTTGAACCCACCACCCTTGGCATATGGGGCCGGCGCCCTACCCACTGAGCCACAGGTGCCGCCCCTTAAAATCTGTCTTAATCTTATCCATAAAACAATTGGACTTCTTTGTTTCTCTGGAGTATAGAAGTTTCAGTTTCGACTCACATTAAAGAAAAAAAATTTTTTTTTTCTTTTTGCAGTATTGGCTGGAGCTGGGCTTGAACCCACCACCCCTGGTATTTGGGGCCAGCACCCTACTCCTTGAGCCACAGGCGCTACCCCTAAAGAAAAATTTTATGATAAAATTATCTAGTGCTGAAACAGGATCTATGGTACTTGCTTTTTAAAATCTTTAAAATTTTAATTTTGTAGTTTGACTTTTTATATTTTTTTATTCCCCAAAGTAAAAGGTTAAAAACAATTTTTTTAAAGGCCATTTGGTATTATAATTTTTCCCTATTCATGAAAATGAAAGATATGAGAATAATTTTATAAATCATTTGATGTTCTAGGGTTGTTTTTATTTTCACTTTTTTTTTTTTTGTATAACATAAGCAATGAGTTTATCTAAAGCAGAGAACTTGAGACTCGGTGTTTTAACTCTGTAGTGGCAGGTTGAACATCTGAGCTTAGAATTTTCATGGATATAATTTACCCTTTAGTAAAACCTTGTCTATAAGAATTGGCCATCCTAGAAAACCTAGCAACTTGATACAAATACTTGCAAGTAGAGGTACCATAAACCAACTGGGGTACCCCAATAGGGTAATTCTCTTTGTCTTCCTTTACTTATTTATTTATTTTTGCAGTTTTTGGCTGGGGCCAGGTTTGAACCCACCACCTCTGGTATATGGGGCCAGTGCCCCACTCCTTTGAGCCACAGGTGCCACCCTGTCTTCCTTTATTTTTAAAGGATTTGTTTCCCATTCTTTTTGAAAACTCATTTATCTACAAATGAGGTTGGTTTCTTCTTTCACAATAAGGTAGCTTTGACTAATTTTAGGAGGAAAAGGCAATGGAGAAGACGCGTTAGAATGTACCTCCAAATCAGAATTGGAATTCAAACAACAAATTCCTGGGAAAAGAACTAAGAGCTCAGTATAAACAAAAAACCATCAACCACTTTTCCTTATACCTTATACAAGTGGTACGTACCAACTACTACTTTTCTTTATACGCCATACAAGTTGTGCCAGTCTCTACTTTTCTTCACATTCCAGACTAGTGGTATCACAATAGAAAAACTCACCAGAGAAGTGGTACAAAAATTCACAAACAAACAATTTAGGGGATTCCCAACACAAACAATCTAAAATGCCACGACCTATCAATCCAATGGGAATTCTCATTTCAATCAAATGGGAATTAATCATTTACAACCAATGTTTTTTTTTTTTCCCAAGATACTTTGAAGTGGGCCTTCCTTACATTGCAACAAAGTTCACAAATAACAGACAATACAGGGACATTTTTGTGACAATACCCTGTCACAAAAATGTCAGGGTCTATCAAACAAATTGGAATCCAAAGAGGACAAACACCACCCCAAATAGCACATTAGACAGTGCCTTAGCACATCAAATGCCCTACTACAGGTTTGGTGGAATCAGGGTCTCAGCATGTATGCTGGGGAACTTACCCCCCAAAAGACCTGACACCTGGATACGTTACAAATCTATTTTCTTCTCCTCATCTCAGTTTTGGTTGTGGGGAGCTGTGTCTGTTTTGGGGAGACAGATATGAGTTCTTGGAGCTAAAATAGGCAGCTATTCTTGGTATTCTAGGGTTGAATTAAAAAAAATAAAGCTAATCATGTTTCTTTTTCTTTTAACCATTTTCTGTATTAACTCACACGAAAATTGATGAATAACCATCATATATAATGATCATTTTCCCTCACTGTGCATTGGAATATGCTCACTATTGCTTATCATTAGCTTAGTTTTGATTCTCTAAATATTTGTGTCAGTGCTTTAAGACCTTTAAAAAAAATTTTGTCATAAAATATATATAACATAAAATCTGCCTTTTTAATCATTTTAAGTGTACAGTTCAGTGGCATTAAATATATTTCCAGTGTTGTGTAATCTTTGCCAATATTGTGAAATCTTAAGTTTTTAAAACTCAGATACTTGTATGCCAGTGAGATACAGATAGGGCCCACAGTGGTGGCTTACGCCTGTAATCCTAACCCTCTGGGAGGCCAAGGCGAGTGAATTGCCTGAGCTCACGGGTATGAGACCAGCCTGAGCAGAGCGAGACCTTGTCTCTAAAAATAGCTGGGCGTTGTGGTGGGCTCCTGTAGTTCCAGGTACTTAGCGGGCTGAGGCAAGAGAATCATTTAAGCCTAAGAGTTTGAGGTTAGTGTGAGCTGTGATGCCATGGCACTCTACCTAGGGTGACAAAGTGAGACTGTCTCAAAACAAAAACAAAAAGATTCAGTTATTTACATACTGGTGTTCATGAGATAGGAGGAATTTTGACTTTCAAGTCATTTTATTTAAGAAATACATTCTGCCATGACTTAGCAATTATGCATTGGGCTGCAATAAACATTCTGGTACAAATATCTTTGTTATAATGTGATTTTTGGTCTTCTGGATATATACCTAGTAGAGGAATTGTAGGATCGAATGGCAGGTCTATTTTTAGATCCCTAAGTGTTCTCCAAACATCTTTCCAAAAGGAACGTATTAGTTTGCATTCCCACCAGCAGTGTAGAAGTGTTCCCTTTTCTCCACAGTGGGACAACCTAGGGTGCATCTTACAAGGGTACATGTGAAATTTACTTAATGATGAATATAAATGTCTTAACACAATAACTAAGAAAATGCCGTGAAGGCTGTGTTATCCAGTTTGATGAAAATATTTCAAATTGTATATAAAACCAGCACATTGTACCCCATGATTGCATTAATGTACGCAACTATGATTTAATAAAAAAAAATGAAATGCATTCTGTTTGGGCAGCGCCTGTGGCTTAGTGAGTAGGGCACTAGCCCCATATACCGAGGGTGGCGGATTCAAACCAGGCCCCGGGCAAACTGCAACAAAAACATAGCCGGGCCTTGTGGCGGGTGCCTGTAGTCCCAGCTACTTGGGAGGCTGAGGCAAGAGAACCACTTGAGCCCAGGAGTTTGAAGTTGTTGCCATAGATAACCATTTTTCTGATGGATCTGGCCAAAGTAAATCCCAGAAGTGTCAATCTGCCACACGTGAGACGCATCCAGACTATTTGAGTCCTTTTTTGCTTATCTGTGGTATTGGATATTGCAAGAAGTAAGCATGGACCATTTTTTTGCTTATCAGCTTTCATTAGTATTTGTATTTTTAATGTGTGGCCCAAGATAGTGCCTCTTCTCCCATCGTGTGGCAGAGAAAAAGAAAATGTTAGATACCACTGTAGGATTCACCATTCTAGATGCCATTAAGAACATTAATGATTCATCAGGAGAAGTCAAAATATCATCATTAATAGGAATGTAGAAGAAATTGATTCCAACTTCTATGGAGGGAGAAGTCTTAAACCTCTGCAAATGTGGTCAAAGAAACAAGAAAACTGGAAGTGGAGCCTGAAGATGTGACTGAATTGCTGCAATCTCATGATAAAACTTTAATAGATGAGGAGGTGCTTCTTATGTTTAGCAAAGAATATTTCTTGAAATGTATCCTACTCCTGGTGAAGATGATATGAACATTGTTGAAATGACAACCAAGGATTTAGAATATTTCATAACTTGATGAAGTAGCAAAAGGGTTTGAAAAGATTGATGCCAATTGTGAAAGAAGTTCTATGGGTAAAATGCTATCAAACAGCATCACATGCTCCGGAGAAGTCTTTCATGAAAGCAAGAGTCAATCAATGCAGCAAATTTAATTGTTTCCTTCTCTTGAGAAATTGCCACCGTCTTCAGCAGTCACCACCTTGATCAGTCCAGCTATCAACTTTGAGACAAGAAACTCCAAATGCAAAAAGGTTATAAGACTTGCTGAAGGCTCAAGTTATTGTTCACATCTTTTTAGCAATAAAATATTTTCAAATAAGATATGTACATCATTTAAACAAAATGTTGCTCACTTAATAGACTACTGTGTAGTGTAAACATAACATATGCACTGGGGAACCAAAAATTCACGTGACTTGCTATATTGAGATATTCTCTTTATTATAGTGGTCCAGAGTGGAACCCACTGACCTCTGAGCTATGCCTGCATTTCTGCATTGAATCTGTTGATCACTTTGGATAGTATGGTTGCTCTGAGAATATTAAGTCTTCCAATTTATGACTATAGGATGTCTTTCCAGTTATATAGGTCTTAAAATTTAAAATTATTTTTAGCAATGTCTTGTAGTTTTCAAGGATATTACTACTTTTTTATCTTCTTGCTTAAGTTTATTTCTACATATTTTGTACTTTTGATGCTATTATAAATGGAATTGTTTATAAACATTTTTAAAATTTTTCATTGTTGCTGTGTAAAAACATGACTGGTTTTTATATATTTGTTATATTATAGCAATTTGGTGAATTTGTTTGCTAGTTCTGACAGTTGTTTTGTGGAATCTTCTGGATTTTCTGCATATAAGATAGTGCCATCTGAAGACAGAGATAATTTTTCTTTTTCCTTTCTAATTTGGATACCTTTATTTCTATTTTTTTGCCTAATTGCTGTGGTTAAAATATTCAGTACTATGTTGAATAGCAGTGGCAAAAGTCTACTAGTAGCAACAGGTCTACACTGGTGGAACGGTTAATCTTGTTCCTGATTTTTGGGTCAAAGTTTTCAGTTCTTTGCCACTAAGTATGATGTCAAATGTGCGTTTTTATATATTACTGATTATATAATTAGTAATTAATTTTCATTCTATTCCTAGTTTGCTGAGTGTTTTTATTATGAAAGGGTGTTGAATTTTGTCATGTGCTTTTTCTGCATCTATTGAGATGATTTTATAGTTTTTTTTTTAAATTTTATGTGGTATATTACATTGGTTGATTTTTTTTTTTATGTTTTAACATCATTATATTCTAGGAATAAATCCCACTTGGTCGTGGTATATAATCTGTTTAATGTACTGCTGAATTTGGTTGGCTAGTATTTTTCTGAGGACTTTTTATGAATATTCATGAGGAATATTGGCCTGTGGGTTTTTTCTTTCTTTCTTTTTTTTTTTTTGGTTTGGTTTCAGGTTACTGCAGGCCTTACAGAATGAGGACATGTTCCCTCTCCCTTAATTTTATGGAAAATTTTGAGAAGCATTGGTGTTTATTATTTGTTGCCTGTTTAGTAGTATTTGCCAGTGAAGCCAACTGGTGTATGTGTTTACTTCAATGAGAGGAGGTCATTCATTTTTTAATGAACACAGTACAATATATGCAAACAATTGCATTTTATTTCTATGATATATGTTATAGCTGTAGTTTCATTTAATTCTAGTGATAATAAACAAGATTAGCTCTAGTTTTCTAGGGCTACTATAATAAATCATTACAAATTTGGTGACTTAAAACAAGAGAAATTTATTGTTTCATAATTGTGGAAAGCTTGTTCTTTATGGAGGCTTTAAGGGAGAATCCATCCCATTCTTCTCCCTATCTCCTGATGGTTGTTGATAATCCTTAGTGTTCCTTGGGTCAGAGAAGCCTGACTGATTTTTAGATGTTCCATACTCATATTGCTACCCTCTCTGTGTGTTCTTTTCTGTCTCTCTTTTTTTGCAGTTTTTGGCCAGGGCTGGGTTTGAACCTGCCACCTCTGGTGTATGGGACCGGTGCCCTACTCCTTGAGCCACAGGCGCTGCCCTTTTTTCTGTCTCTTCTAAGTACATTCTCATTAGATTTAGGTCCCACATAACACTATATGATCTCAACTTGACCCTTATGTTAATTATGCAAAGAACTGAAATAAGTTCACATTCTAAGGGTCTAGGTACATATGAATTTTGGGGACACTTAGCCCATTACAGTTCATCCTCTGAAAATTCACATCTACCTCACACACAAAATACATTCTCCTCATTTCAGCATTCCCAAATGTCAACCCATAGCAGTATCAAATTTAAACCCATAATTTCATCTAAATGTCATGAACTCAAAATGTACTCTCATCATCTAAATCAGGTATAGCTGAGATTCTGAATATGGTTCATTATGGGGCAAAATTCTTCTTCATCTGTGGACCTATGCAACTAGAAAGCAAATTATCTGTTTCTAAAATACAGTGTTGGGACAGGTATTCCCATTCCCATTGGAAGAAGAAAGGAATAAAGGGTTTGTAAGGCATGGAAATAACTCTAAGATTTGAGGCTCTGTCCTTTGGGCCAGGTCTGTGGTACTGCTCTCTCTTTTCCCTACATCTGCATCCATGGCTCTTGTCTTGGAGTCATTTTTCTTTTTTCATGAAAAGTAGCACATGTTTGCAGCTGAACAAGTCTCTTTTAGCTCAGTTTCTGCTTGTAGAATTTTGAGAGTCCAACAACTTTCATTTGATCCAGTCTCTATTCCTTTTAGTGTAAGATAGTAGTGTTTCTACTGGTATAACATTCTCAAAAGCCTTGTGGGTCTTCTATATATATCAAGAGGATCCTTGTTAGAAAATAGAGTTCACAAATCTCTCCTGGATAATCTCTTCTCTTCCTGGCTTCTGTTTAGGTGGTTGATCATATCCTGTAGTTATACACCTAATCTCTTAAAAAAATGTTTCTCAGCCACTCCCTTTGCCACTTCTTCAGAGGATGCTTTAGCATCTTTTACAATTAGATAGGCTGAGAATTTCCCCAATCATCAGGTGCTGGTGATTTCTTGCTGAATAGTTTTTCCTCAATTTATCTCTTTTTTCCCCCATATTTTACTATAAGCGGCAAGGAGAAACGAGTCCACATTTTCAATATTTTGCTTGGAAATCTTTACTATTATTCGAGTTCATCAGTTGCCAAGTTTTACTTTTCACCTCACAGTAGAACATATATTTCAGGGCGGCGCCTGTGGCTCAGTCGATAAGGCACCGGCCCCATATACCGAGGGTGGCGGGTTCAAACCCGGCCCCGGCCTAACTGCAACCAAAAAATAGCCGGGCGTTGTGGCGGGTGCCTGTAGTCCCAGCTACTTGGGAGGCTGAGGCAAGAGAATCACTTAAGCCCAGGAGTTGGAGGTTGCTGTGAGCTGTGTGAGGCCACGGCACTCTACCGAGGGCCATAAAGTGAGACCCTGTCTCTACAAAAAAAAAAAAAAAAAAAAAAAAAAAGAACATATATTTCAGCCACGTTTCCATTCACTTTAGAACAGTGCTTTTTCTTCACTGTGCAAATACCATGTTCTCTATTTCCTTTCTGAGACCTCTTCAGAAGCTCTTTTTCAATGTTCCTGTGTTCGTGTATCTATGAACATTCGGTTTGTTATTATACATACATTCTCTAAGGTGATGTTTCTTTCCCATCCTCTTTACTTCCTTCTGAGCCCTCATCAGAATTCTCTTAATCTGTATTTCTACCACAATATCTCAATGCAATGTAGGCTTTTTCTATTTCAGATATTTATTATGGCAGCACACCACTTTTCCATACCAAAATCTGTATTATTAAGAGTTCCCTAGAATTACCGTAACAAATTAACAAAAACTTGTTGGCCTAACAGAACAGAAATTTTTTTCTCACAGTTTTGGAGGTCAGAAATCCAAAATTAAAATGTTAGGGCCATGTTTGTTCTCAAGACTAGGGGAGAATCCTTCCTTGCATCTTTTAGCTTTTGTTGACTCTCGTTCCTTGGCTTGTGGCAGCATAACTTATCTGTCTTCATTTTCACATTGTCTTCTACTTTGTATCTGTACATGCTTTTCTGTTTCTAATGACAATCTCATTGGACTTAGGGCTTTTTCTAATCTGGAATGGTCTCATGTTGGTTCTTACCTTAATTACATCTGCAAGAACCTTTATCCCATTTAAGATCATGTTTTTTTTCTTTTCTGTTCACTTCTCTTACTCTTTTCTTTTTTTTTCCTTAGTTTCTTTCCTTTCTACCTTTCTTCCCCCCTCTCCCACATTGTTTTTTGGGGGTGGGGTTGGGAATCTTACTATTTTGCCCAGGCTGGTAAAAAAACTCCTGAGCTCAAACAGTCTTCCTGTCTCAGCCTCCCCAGTAGATATCCTATTGTACCTAGCTAGGTCATATTCTGATATTCAAGGTGGACACGAATTTGTGTGGGGGTGAGAGGGAAGAACACTTTCTTCTTTGCTTGAGACAGTCTCACTTTGTCACCCTTGGTAGAGTGCTATAGTGTCAGACCTCACAGCAACCTCAAACTCTTCGGCTCAAGCAATTCTCTTGCCTCTGCCTCTCAAGTAGCTGGGACTATAGGCACCTGGCTATTTTTAGAGACAGGGTCTCGCTCTTGCTCAGGCTGGTCTTGAACCTGTGAGCTCAAGCAATCCACCTGCTTCGGCTTCCCAGAGTGCTAGGGTTGCAGGTATGAGCCACCACACGCCTGGCCTTAAATTTCCTCTTTATTAGAATATTAGTGGTCTCCCATCAATTGGAATGAGTACTTAAGATTAAATTTCCTTGAGAATTTTACATTTCAAGACTGACTCTAAAATATTCAGTGAATTTTTTAAATATTTAAATAACTCAGAGGAAAAATTGAGCACATTTAGTTGAGTTTCAAGCATGTGAGATTGTTGGGATCAAGCATGGTGCCTGTAAATGGATGAAAGCAGACTATTATCTACCGAGAGAAAACTCACTTTAAAGATATTAAGATAAAAGAAAAAGTAGGAGGGCGGTAAAGGGAAGAGATTGAATAAGACAAAAATTGGGATGATACGGAAATGTATTACAGAGAGAAGGAATGAATTGAGATGGGAATTATCTAAAACAATAAAGGCAAGAGAAAGCATAAGAGGAAGACTAAATAGAGCAAAAGATAAGGAATAATGCAGTGAATAGCTTACTGTTAAAGGGATAAAGATTGATATAGGAATTTCTTTTAGCTTCAGATAAATTAGTCGTAATTATTATAGAGTAACTACAGAGTTGATATCATCTACTCAAATCAAGCTGTTTGTGTCATTTTGCTAGGAAATAGAAATTATTTTACATATTACTCATTAGATCTCAAGCAAATATTATTTATATATTAATTATATATTATAAAGTATTATACAGAGTATCTATAAAGTTCATGTGCAGTACAGTTTAAAATTGCACATGAACTTTTGGCCAGCTATGTAATTATATATATTTTTATATTATTTTTCACAGTGGTAATTTTATTTGTAATGTAGACATTGAAAAGTCACACGAGAATCCATACAAAGCAAACTGTTTAACGTTTGCTGTTTAACAAACTGTTTAACATTAACAATAAAAGTGGCTATAAAACATTTTTATTCTCAGTCAGAAGAACTCACAGAATTATTAAGGTTGAATATGAGGCAGGTTTTGACATCCAAGTCAGTTAACATAATATATTGTTTTGCCTTTGTCATATTGTAACTGGCCATGAAGTTTTTCTACACTATTGTGTGCTTTCCTCATATTCCATAAATATCTGATTAATCAGTCTTAAACACATGTATTATACTATCTCTACTACTTTTTCATTCTTAAAATTAACCTTAAATATTCACTCTGACTTGTAGAAGTAAATGTTTATATCCTCTCTGTTGCTTGCAAATTTTTTAGGTCTAGAAGAGTTTAATGTGTCAGAACTGCCTTATCAATTCCTATAACTTCTTGACCATGTTTCCTTCTAGGTTGATATTTTTATAATCCATTGTATTACCCAATTACTTTGTTTTTCTACTTATTCTCTAGCAGGTAAATGACTTTAATATGCTTGAGTTTTTTAGATTGTTGTATCCAAAGTGTCATTGAATATCTGAATTTGAAATCCCATTGCCCCACTATGAGGAGAATGCATCTTGACAACTGAGAGACATTTTAGTCATGTATTAATTCAACTCATCATGGGTGAGAAAAGCCTTTACTTAATATAATTTTGATTTCCTGCTTTAGGAATCTGAAATCATGGATCACCCACATATGCTTTGAGACATGCTTTAGATTTTTTTTCTTGAAGCCCTGCAACTTCTCTAAAAATTGAATGTTTTGTAGAACAGACCTATGGTAAGTGAGCTTTTTCCTCCTTTTTCTTTTGTCAGTTTCATGTTCATGTTAAGTCTTATGATTGTTGCAATGCTGCTCTCTGCTGGACACAGTATAATTTTCCAAAGTTAGCACTTAGTAGATAGGCAGATAATTGATTTAGCTGGACCCTCTTTGGCTGCATTCACAAGTGTGCAACAAAAACAACTGTTATAATGGTCCTGTGCTATTACCATCATGTAGGTATCTAAAGCCTGATGAAAGTCTTGCTTCTAAATTTCATTGTCCGTTTCCTGTTTAGTGCCATCTAAAAGTTATAAAAAATATACTTTGAAGGATGAGAGTAGGTGGAAACCTTTTTAGGATTTCCTAAATTGTGTAGTTTTTGTGATATGTCTATTTACTCTTACTATTATGTCTCTGAAAATAATTTCAATTCTCTGTACTTTGTTTTCCCAAAGGGAATATTTAAAACCACTCTAGTATAATTTACATTAAACATTGTTGGATATATTTTGAATGAATCATCCTATGTTACATTTTTATACAGCACACTTTTTTTAATTTTTTATAAAAATACAATACAATACACCTGCCTTAGCCTCCTAGAGAGCTAGGATTACATATACAGTGTACTTTAAATGTGACTTGTTTTGTGTATCTATCCTATAATCCAGCTATTATGTTTTCTAGTATACATGTTGAGTCATACTTAAACAGAGTGACACTGGGTGGACTTTAACTGTGGTGTCTGTGACTCATCTATCATGGTTTTTCACATTGTATGGGAACACAGGTGCTCCCAAAATTGTTTTATAATATGTGAGAGTTAAAATTGTATTTCCTCCTACTTTTGAGCTAAAATATTCTAATTTCTGAAATACAGCATGTATATAGTTATTTACCTGGATGTCATTTGGACTTTTTTAAGTAAGCATACATTTTCTTGTGAAGAAGAAAAAAATGACAAACGACATTGAGTGGCTAAGCAGAGATCTAATAAGATAACTGATCTTACACTCTTTAAAAGTCTTTTATGTTTTGTGTGTGTGTTTTGTTTTTATTTTATAGCCAGTGGTAAAGCCTGTGAAATCCACTCTTAATTAGGTTTGTGGACAATTAGGCATAGTAACTTATTTCTTTGTTATTAAAATATTACAATAAAAAGAAGAAATGTAGACCAAGAAAATAAAATTGTTAGTAAAAAGAGCACTTTCTTTCTTCTCTATAAAAATACTAGTATTATTTCATAAATTACATAATTTTCAACTTTTTTGTTGTAAAATTTAATATGATATAGAAACATAAATGTACAACACATTGAATAATTGTATATTAAATATGTAGCAAACATCTACACAACCTCAGAGCATTATTCTCTATATAATTTTGTCAATTTTATATACATTCTTAACCCTGTGAATTCCTTCCTCCTTTACTCAACATTATATTTAATATCCATGTAATTGCATATAGTTTTATTTTATTCATTTTCATGACAATATATTATTCCTTTGAAATAAACATCCTAGAATTTATTCATTCATTCTACTGTAAGTGGATAGTTGGGTTATTTCTGGTGTTTGGTTATTATATGTGATATTGCCATGAATGTGTTTATACAAATATCCTGGTTATGTAATTTTTTTTTAATCTGTCAAGTGGCAAGTAATTTATTTTTGGGTTAGAAAATATTTAATATCACAAGATAATTGAGTATAGTGGTGTTTTAAGTGAATTTATATGACTACATGAGAAATTTGTTATATTGTAACAGTATCAAATATTACATGTTGGAAAAGACTCTGAAGTGATTATAATTTCTTTTACCTTAAATATACAGTATACAGTAAAGTGACATGTAGTTTGAGATAGTTTAAATATAGACTATATAGACATAGATCTAGATCTAAAAATAGTATATAGGTATAGATGAAGTAACTCTGTTTACTAACAAGTTATACTTTCTACGATTCTTTCACTTTACTGATAAAGAAATAAGGAAGGCTGGAGAGATTGAGTCACTTAAATAAGGTCAGTTAGCAACCAGACTAACCTGTCTACTTGGCAGTCACAACTTAAAGTAAACAAAGTGAAATCAGGACATATTCTTGCTTGTTTCCAGTCATTTAAGTGGAAATTTGGCTGAATAATAGCTTTCAGAAATTAACAGACATTCTTTTGGGAACTAACCAAGAACTGGCTTAGCACAGGAAGTTAGTTGTATAAAGCACCCAAAATGTTATTGTACCTCATCACAGTTCATCTTTCAAAAGGCAGCCATACTATATACTAATTTTAAAGTGAGAAATTTGAATTTGAGTGCTTCCTTATTCATTGGAAATATTTATATCTCCTCTTAAACAGAATATATTTTAGGTTTTTTTTTTTTTTTTTTAAGGCCCAAGAGTTGTCACTGTGAACATTAATAATTTTACGGAAGTAAAGTGATTTCCACAGAACTGTTATTCTAGTTGGACTATTTTCTCTTAAATTATCCTAGCCTGATAAGCTTCTGTGTCTTTAGCGCTACTATGATTTATTTTGTTTGTTTTATTTTACTTTTCTTAGGTAATTCTTACCTTTTGTTGTCAGTACATTCTATTAACTTATATTTGAAACGAAAGCATTTGCCTAACATTATGTATTACTTAGATGAGATCTTAAGTATGGTTCTGCCTCCATCTACTGATTCCAGGGGCATAGAATGGAGACAGTTTTTGAAATTTTATTTTGGTGTCAGGAACTAGTTTTGCCACCTTGTTTCAGGGTATTGAGATCATATCACTACTGACTTCTGTATGACTAAAATGCAATATAGGTTATGTATATACTGGTGTATCCTTATTTGGGGAATAAAAATGATCATTTACATGTTTTCTAATAAAATGGTTATAGTAATACTGTTTTAAATGGTATGGATTCAAGGATTACTTCAAATAGGAAGTGCAATGGATTTAAATGTTTGTTTTCTAAGATTAAATATTTGATAGGATAAGCATTAAAATAAAAATAGTGTATTAGGTGACACTGCCTGTTGAAAATGGCAGGCATATGGGCGGCACCTGTGGCTCAAAGGAGTGGGTTCAAACCCAGCCTTGGCCAAAAACTGCCAAAAAAAAAAAAAAAAAGAAAGAAAAGAAAATGGCAGGCATAAAGATTAAATCACCTTTGAAGTTGTAGCTTTTTTTATTTTTTTGAGACAGAGTCTCATTTTGTTGTCCTCTGTAGAGTGTTGTGGCGTCAGAGCTCACAGCAACCTCAAACTCTTGGACTTAAGCGATTCATTTGCCTCAGCCTCCCAAATAGCTGGGACTACAGGCTCTTGCCACAACACCTGGCTATTTTTTTGTTACAGTTGTCATTGTTGTTTATCAAGCCCAGGCCAGCATTGGTGTATGTGGCTGGCGCCCTACCCACTGAACTATGGGCACCGCCTGAAGTTGTAGCTTTTTAAGAAAAATAAGTATAGAAGTTACACAGATTTGATTTCAGGAAAACATTTAAATATTTCAAGAAAACATTCATTTAAAAGTGAATTGCATCCAGGTGCTGTGGCTCATACCTATAAGCCTAGTACTTTGGGAGGCTGAGGCAGGAGTATCAGTCAAGGCCAGGAGCCAGCCTGGGCAACATAGTGAGACCCTCTCTCTACAAAAAAATAGAAAAATTAGTGGGGCATGGTGGCATACTCCTGTAGTCTCAGCTAGTCTGGACGCTGAGGCAGGAGGATCACTTGAGCCTTGGTGTTTGAGGTGGAGTGAGCCATGATCATGCCACTGCACTGTAGCCCAGGCAACAGAGTGAGACCTTGTGTCCAAAAAAAAAAGAAAGAAAGAAAAAAGGTAGGGGCATTTGACTGCTTACCCAGTTATAAAGTATTAAATGTGAATTTAAAACAAAACAAAAGTAGAGTAGGGAGTGTATTTGTCTTTAGATCACAAGAGATACTGGGAAGACAGACAGTTCCTATCCTAGCACATGTAGGTGTCAAAATGATGATTTGCTGTGTTGATGAGTTTTTTAAGTTGAAAATTTATTTTTTAAGTTGAAAATTTATAAGTTGCCTTTTATTTTAAGGCAACAAAAATTACATTTGCATTTGGGCAAAATAAATAAGAGCTTCATGTGGTTTATCGCAGAGAGCACATCTTTGAAAATTGCCTTATGGGCAGACTTTTTGAAGGCTCAAAAAGAAGAATGACTTTTTCCAGAATAAATTTGAGATGCTTATGAGGTAGAAGGGAAAAAAATGATGAAACTCTTAGGGCCATGCCTGTGGCTCAAAGGGCTAGCGCTCTGGCCCCATATGCCAGAGGTGGCAGGTTCAAACCCAGCTCTGGCCAAAATCTGATAAAAAAAATATATATATATATATATAAAAAATGATGAAACTCCAAGGAAAGCTAATTGGCAATTTCTAGAAAAAGACCTATGCATTTTCCTGTTGTCATAGTACCAATTTGGGGAATTTTATCACAGAAATTCTTACGTACTTACAAAATTGTTCATTGTAGCTTTGTTTGTGGTAGCAAAAGATTAGAAATTCCCTAATGTGTATCAGTAGGGTGCTGGTTGAATGAACTGTGGCATTGTACAGTGAAATACTCTACAGCTGTTAAAGATGTTTTCTATGTGCAGATTTGGAAAGCTTTCCCATATATATGTTGTTATTTGGAAAAAAACATGGTAAACTACTTATGAAGAGGGGAATAAAATTACACATTCATATTTGTTTATGTTTACATGAATAAAATCTGGAAGAACTACAAAATTCAAATCCTGTATGAAGGTGAGGAGGAAAACAGGGTGGATGGAACTTTTACTGTGTATCTTATAGATCAGTTTTAAACATCTGAATATGTTAATATATTACTAGTTAAAAAATAATATTATTTTATTTGTAAATCAAATGATAGTGAAAGGGCTAAGCTTGCTTTTTTAACAACAAAATTAGCCATTTTTATTATTTTATCTGTAGAACATGGTAGATAGTAAACAGTAAATAATATTTGTTATACAATGAGAAATGAACTCTAGTCTTTGGATCATCTTTCTTAGCTTATTTCTTTAAATTAGCATATTTTCAGTATGAGAAAAAGTATATGTAAAATCATGTATTGATTCCAATATAGAAGTAAGGGAAAATATTTAAGTGGCATATATCAAATGTATAGTTTAGATTATCATCAGATTATCATGAAATTTCATTTGATTTGTATGATATTGATATTAAAGAACAACTTATATTTTCTCTAACTTCATTGAAAAAATAAAATGAATGTTTTTAAGGAATACCTATTAAGTAATAAATTTTAATGATTAATAAACAAAAGCTTATGAAATTTGGGGGCAAGGAAGAAAATGGCAAGCACATATTCTTTATACTGTCATATCTTTTGTACTACTTAAGTTTCCCACAAAAAGGTACATTTTCAGTCCTGAGACTATTTGAAAAGCTCTAGTCTGATAGAAGAAGCAGTTACTCCTAGCACAAAGACCAGGCAGCTCTGAAAATATGATTAGGAGGCCGGGGGAGATGATAGGGTAAATAACTCTTCCCCTTTATAAGGGTCAAGAAACTGCTGTGGAGTTCAAAATTTGATGTACTCCAATAGATCCTATAAGAACTCAGTTATGCATGTTGTTCCTAAATTTCCTAAAGGTAGATTTTGACTACCTTTATATATCGGTGTATAAAACTGCTTTCTCTAAAGAAAACTACAGGTATGGAAAAGGCATGTATTATTTGGGTGGTGGTCACATGGATGTATTATACATCCATGGCTTGATATTTTTCATTAACCTAATACATCCATGTGACCACCACCCAAATAAAATAAAAGAACATTATCAGCACTCCAGAAGATACTATCCCTTGTATTCTCTTCTAGTCACTATTTCCTGTCCTGCAAAAGATAATCACTACCCTGACTTTTAATTAGAGATTAGTTTAGCTTGTTTTGTATTATCTATATAGAATTGTACAGTATAATTTTTGTGTGTCTGATTTTCTTTGTTCAGCATTTTAAGATTAATATTCATTGTTGCATGTGGTTGTATTTTGTTCAGTTTCATTGTTATATGTAGTCGTGAATATATCACAACTAATATTTGTACATTCTACTCGTGGACATTTGGGTGGTTTCCATATAATGCTACTATAAACATTCTAGTACATATTTTTATTTTATTTTTTATTTATTATTTTTTTATTGTTAAATCATAGCTGTGTACTATACATATTTCTTGAGTAATGTATGCATGTTTCTTTTGGTATATGTCCAGGAGCAAAATGACTTGATCATAAGTATGTATATGTCTAGTTTTAATCAATACTGCCAAACATTTTTCTAGAATTGTAGCACCAGTTTACATTTATAGTATGTGCGCATTCTAGTTGCTCCACGTGTTTACCAACACTTGTTTTTTCCTCTATTTTTTCCATTTTTCCTGTTCTAGTGGGTATAAAGTGGTTATGTTAAATTGTTAGGTTTTACTTTACAGTTCCCTGATGATTAATGAAGTTCCCTGATGATTTTTCATAATGTATATTGACTATTTGGTAATTCTATTTTGTGAAGTGCCTGTTCACCTCTTTCTCCCTCTTTTCTATTAGATTGTCATTTTCTTTGATTTGTAGAAGTTTTTTTATAGATACAGGATATGAATCCTTCATTGAATCTAGGTATCACAACTGTTTTTCCCACTATGATGTTTGCCTTTTCAATCTCTTAATACTGCTTTTGACAGACAGTTTATGACTTTACAGTGGTCTAGTTTATTGTTTATGTTTGGTACTTTATTTCTTGTTTAAGAAATATTTGTCTACTTCAGGGATACTTTATGTTCTAAGTTTCTCTCTAAAGTAATTTTTGTTTTACCTGCTGGATTTATAAATTTAGCCTACATTTTCATGTTAGGCAGTTTTCTGGTGCTTTTTTAACTCACGAATCTACTTCTGGAGATAATGAAAAAAGAGGTGAACTCAGG
The DNA here is from genome assembly GCF_027406575.1 of Nycticebus coucang. Lineage (NCBI taxonomy): Eukaryota > Metazoa > Chordata > Mammalia > Primates > Lorisidae > Nycticebus > Nycticebus coucang. The sequence continues at coordinate 33,366,946 of NC_069793.1, forward strand.
TTAATGACTGTAGTTACGTACTTTCTGTAAAATATCCTCTTAAGGAAAGAATGTGTTTATCTATGTTTACCTATGTGCACTTTAATGTACTGTTTTGTTTGTTTGTGCCTAAGGAGAATCCACTAGAGTATTGAGGGAAGAATTGCTGGAGTAAGAAAATTAAATGTTATGATAGTTAACATTTTTAACTATAGTAGTATTCATAAACATGTGTATTCATGAAATACAAAATTTTGCATAGTGTTCACAGACACAATGCCAGTTACCTCATCTGAGCATAAGTCACTCTTATTTTAAGTATGATTTGTTTGTGATCATTCGTGTACAAGTTATGAGCACCTATGAAAGCCTTCAATTATACTTTTTATTGTTCAGAAATATTTTCCCTGTATGTTCTGATTATGGGCTATTATTTGTATTTTAGAAAAGTGTTTTTATATACTCTGATATTTTGTTTTAATCTTGTCAATAATGTATATTATTAACTTACTATTGTATTACTTAATTTTATATTTATATTTCATAATGAGAGTAATTGCCTATTTTAAAATGTATTTTGTCTCTGAACACAGTGCTGAAATTAAAGAAAGGTGATTGTATTTGACTCTTCACTAAGCATTTAGATATTTTTCACTTGTCAACTACATTTTTTAGTTTAAAGCATCAAATTAAATATTATTTTATCCTGGCTTTTATTTTAATTCATGCATTTAAAAACTGAAATTCAGATAAAAGATAGTTTCAAAATAAATTCAGTATATTATTTATGAGTGGAGCAACACATTAGCATTGGGTTCACAATAGATCATATCGCTTTTATTCCATCTTACAAGCTTAGCAGCACAAACAGAATAATCAACATATTATTTGGCTGTCATCTGCTGAACAGAAACCAGAGATCACAAGGAGGTTTTCCCTAGCTGTGGTGATGGCCTTTTTGTTCCAAGCCCCCATCTGGGAGGGCCATGGTGTGTTATCATATGGAACGCGGGGTTTTCTGTAATCTGCTTAGCTGCACTGCAGTTTGAATCTTCATTCCATGTTTGTGTAATTTATAATTTTAATGAGACCATGGCTCTTGTGGGCTTTGAAATATATTAAAAGCTCTTTTGTGCATATGCTTTTGTTCTTGCTTAATAGGCTCAGTGTATTTAAAACTGATGAATTTTTATTCATGAATTTGGATGTCTGGAGATTAACTCAGACTGAATATCATTGCACTCATCTATTGATGGTTGGAAAGTTTTTTGTTATTGTTATTATTTTGTTTTGTTTTTGTGCGTATGTGTTATCTCTGTGATTCTTACGATCAGAAAAGGAATAAACCTATATAATTTTAATAGGATAGATAAAAGTGGTATGATTAGATCATACAATTGATTTGTTTTATTAATTTATTGATACATATATTTCATCTTTAGTCTTACTATTTTGATAAATATTACAAAGGAATAATTATGTAAAAGTAATGTTTATAATACCTTAAGTACTTTTGTACTTTGTATTTTAATGATAAAATACCAGTTGTCTGTGGTCATTGTTAATGAATCATTATATTGCTCGAATTAAACTATTTTCAGTTTTTTCTTATTTATGTAAAATATTTTTTGTTAAAGGATTTTTTTAAAAACTTCATTGATGTGATGGAAAGAAAAATGGAAAAGCAGCTTGCTAGAAATTTATAATATTGATTTTTTTTAATTTTGCTACCATTCTGAAATATCTAACTGCTTCAAATCTCTGGATGTTACTTAAATCTATTTTAAAAGTTAGATATAAATAATTTTATAGCACCATAGAGGAAAAATCAGGACCCTTTTTAGATCAGACATGTTTTTTGAAGTTGCTGTCTACTGAGCTCAATGACAGGATAATACAAAGCCCTCACTAGTCTTTCCTGATGTTAGTAAAGAGACAGTTCTTTTTAAAAACCAATATTTACTAGACAAAAGCATTTTATAACTACAGTACTTAGAACCTCCATAGTTCACTTCCCTACATTGACCACCTCCTTAAATTCACCTAATTTTCATAGAGTGGACATGTACCAGGTGTATCAGTATAGTAGGCCTAGTTCCTTATGTTGACTCAGACTGAATATCATTGCACTCATCTTTGATGGTTGGAAAGTTTTGGAAACTAGCAAACTGTGTGTTGGCTAGTTTATTACAGTCCCTTGCCTGGTCAACTTACAGAGGTTCTACTGTACATATCATATCATTCTTTTTTTGATAATGATGGTCAGAAATTTGGTTAGTCTCCTCTTCTCCCACCTCTGTATCCTTAAACTAGAAATATGAAATACAGGCTAAAATAACAGGATTTTATACTTTTTTTTACTATACTTATCTAACAGTGGAATGTTTATTCTTCCATCATTTCCCTCTGCTTCAATATTTTTATTAGTTGTACAATTTCATTTGACTTAGGAACATATTATTGAAAAACATATGACCTTCTAAAGCAGTGCTGTCCAATAGGAATATAATATGAATCACATATGTATTTATTTAACTAACTATATCCAAAATATTATCTTTCAGCAATGTATAAAAATATAAGTATATGAAAATCAATATGAAATAAAAATTACTAAAATAATTTACTTTCCCTTTAAAAAATTTTTTTCTGGGTGGCTCCTGTAGCTCAAGGAGTAGGGCGCCGGTCCCATATGCCGGAGGTGGTGGGTTCAAACCCAGCCCTGGCCAAAAAACCACAAAAAAAAAAAAAAAAAAAAAATTTTTTTCTTTCCATTTTTTAAGAGGTCATTAAACTCCCACATGTATTTTATACTTATACACATAGTATGACTCAATTTGCACTAGTCATATTTCAGGTGCTCAGTAGCCACATTGGGCTAGTGACTACCTTATTAGACAGTTTAGATCTGAAGTATTATGCAAACATAACAAAAATATGCATGTTTTACATTCCTTATTGTTTTTTTAACAACATCCTAGTCAAGGTAACCTAAGAATAGCATTCATGTGCTATGCAACTGAAATTACAGTGTTTTTTATAGCTTTACCTCTGATATGTATACATCTGTTTTTAAAATACATAAAATCAGAACTGCGTCATCTGACTTCGGATTATCTATCTGAATCTATATAATTTAAGATATTTTGATGATGAAGAGATAATGACTAATGTAATGTCCCGCAAAAATTGTGGGCAGATCAAATTTGTCAAATAGCTGTATTTCAAGAATACTGAGGAACTAAGTTTTTACAAGAATCCCATGAAAAGTCTTAATATGTCCATTTTTAAAAATAAAGCTGAGAGTTCCTTCTCTTTACATTCTTAGAATTTTTCTGGACAGCTGTTTGTATAAATGTATATGAATCTCTCTTTTCCTGTGTTTACTTGTAAAATTTCATGGGAGAGAAAAAAAGCCTGATTATGAAATACTATTTTCTAAATTTCTTTACAATTCTATACATTTAAAATGTTCTGTATATATTCAGATATGAGGAGAAATTACTTCACCAATAAGCATTTTTAAAACATTTAGTTAAGAATTATAAAACATTGAATGACAATTAATTTGAATTGATTCAAATATTTTAAATATAGTTATAAATGAACAAGGAGGTTTATATAAAATACCTCAGGTGTACCCGTCTTAAAAATGAAAGCCATGTGTATTTGACCTCACTCGTGTGATTTAGAGAAAATTGTGTAGTCATAAGATCTCTGAATTTTTCACATTTTCTAAATTTTGAGAAATATGACCTCATTTTTATGTTATCTAATTTTCATAGAGTAGTGAATACCTGTTGTATTCTTTGACTTACTTATATTTTTATTGACCACTCCTTGTGACTTCTGCATTTAAAGTGTTGGCACAAAATGTTAACTATTCTTTAAACAATATCCTGAGTTTCTCGGAGATGATAAATCTGTCTATTGATTTCCTAATTTTATTATGTACATAGTCAATTGTAATCCAAGATTACAGCAAACAAGATGTTAATTTCAAGACATAATCTATGTACATTTCAATTACAGAGCATGATTATTATAGAAGCACAGAATAAAAAGGAATAACATTTGTGCTATCCTCACAGGAGCTGTCAATAAGAGATGTAATAGGGGATTTAGGAATCTGGAAATGACCAACTAATTTATGTGAATCTATTTTATTTCAGCTAGAAAAGACCAGGCTCTTTTTCCGTCTGCACTGCATATTGCAGAGCACAGGCTGTCTATACAAAACCAGGCGGCTGCATATGGATAGTCCCTTGATATCATTCACTTGCTGTGTAATCTTATTATGCAAAGTTCTAATCTTCACCTAGAATGAATGCCTCTGGGTCAGAATATAGTCATATCAGGGTTTTTGAGGTCATGTTTTGTGATCCTTAGCTTATTCTTCTAAGTAGGGCTGGGATTTAAAGGGTATTCCCCAGACGGTAGCAGAGATAGACAGCAGAACCTGCTGCCTTTTTGGAAGACAAGACCAACATGAGGTCCCTGGTAGGATTAAACTTGATTTGTAGCTGTAGGATTTTTTAACAGATGTATTATTGGACAGGGAATAGGGGGCCACCAGCACAGCAAAATTGAATCACAACTGGCATTCTCAGGGAGTTTGCTGCCTGCTAAAACAGCAGCTGCATGTGGATTTGACTTCTTTCAGGTGAAGCGACTTCCAGTCATTTGGAAAGGATGGGATGAAAAGGAACCTTGGTGATAATTTTGATGTCTGCAAGATTTAGTACCAGTGTAATGGGATTATCGGTAACACCTTCACTGCAGAAAAAGCCACCTGGCGCTATAACTGGCAGCAACTGAGAACTAATCCTTTCCCATCTCTTGGATGTCATTCATGAAGCTCAAAGCTATTTCTACCCTGCTAACTGTGATTAATTTTATAAATAACAACAAAAAATTCAGGTGATCAGTGAAAAAATATGCTTTTTACTTATTATTTATAATAGCCTTATTTTTAAGCTATATGACATAAAAATTATGTAAGAATACATAAACTATATAGTATGTATGATTCAAAATTTATTGAATCATTCAAATAGAAAAGTTGATTAATGATGTTATTTATACTTTTTCCAGTTGAGTGACATATAGTATTTGCTATTGGTGAAAATTTATATTTGAGATTTAATATTAATTTTATATTCTTTTGGATATTAAGCCATTCTGAATTTGATCAAAACATCTGAAGGTTTAAGGAATTGAAATAATTTATTTTGTCATATATTTTTTACCTGTTTATGACTGCTTTCATTGCTACTGATGAAATGTTTTTGGTGAATAAAATATTTAATAATATAAAAATATACAGACACATTTTATAATTAAGGTAATACTAGCTCAAGCTGCTGATGAAAAGGCTCTTTGTGCAAGTGTATTATCTTAATATGTAAAAGTCCTAGAGTAGTTAATACCAATACTGAATGACTTATTTTTAAATCAGTGATTCTTACTCAAGTTTTCCATTAGCAGATGGGGAGGTGGTTAGTTATTTGTTCTAAAATCAATACATGAGTTAATTGATTTTTTTTAGCATTTTATTTCAACTAAAACCTTTATCAAGTACTTTATTTAGAGGTGTTAATTATTTTAATATTTTGCTCTAACACGATCCAGAATAAACTGAAAGAAAAATGAAGTGAAATTATCCCATCAGTCACCCAAACAGTATGCAACATAACTGCCAAGACTAGAAAAGATAATTAGTGTTGTCAGTGTTATGATCCTAGAGTACTTAATTTAAAAATATTTATTCACAGAACTTGATTTTTATCTTATAGTGTTTTTTATTTAGTAGCTTTATATTTTTAAAATTAGTTTATAAAACCTCAAGACTGACAAAGTATTTAAACTTTAAGATTTTAACTACATATAGGGGACCACAGTATTTTCTTGATATTATAAGAATAATTAAAATATAATCATCCATTTTAACCATAGCATAAAGGACTATGTACTTATAGCCTCTGTTTCCATGTAGTACCTCTTTTTCTTCTCTACATAAGGTCTTTATTAGAAAAATCAGCAAATAAAATGTAATACATTTATAGAGTTCTTTTGTCAAATCTCCTTAGCAAACTTGTTATTCTTTTTTAGTTAATTAATGTATTTATTTATTCTTAATCCTGACTCCTGGATTGAACAGATTTATTATTCATGTTGTGTATCATTTAATTGGTTCCAAGCTATTGTATTCTAACATACGTTTCTTCATTTTTGTCAGCTTTAAAATAAACAAATGCGAAAGTGTAACAGTATTTCCATGGAGCTACATTATGTACTTCTTTAGCCTTCTGTTGGTATTTTTGCTATTTGCAAAATTGGTTATCGAAAATTCTGCTTTTGTGATGTAAAGAGATATCCGTAAAACAAATGGGCTAAAATCTTTTTAATTCAGGCTATTTTGCCAAGTCATTTATTATGTCATGAAAACTTTCTATGGTAGTCAATAATGTTATATAATTAATTTTTAAAGTAGCTTTTTGATCAAAACAAAATTTATAAGCTTTTTTGAAATCTGGTCAGTATTTACTTTCTTATTTTCTTATTCAGCTATTTAGTGAATGGCTCCCTTTTCATCCTACGCATCATTCTTATTTGACTAGAGGTGGTTTTTTTTGTTTCCTTTGGAAAGTGCCAAATAAATAAACTCATAAGTAAATTTAACATAAACATCTAAGATGGTCTCAATGATAAACATTCTTTTCATGTAGATGTAGGTTATTTGAATTTAATACATTGTTGATAACTTATAAGAAACTTGGCTCATCTTAAAAAGCTAGATACTAATTTAATTTGCAACATGTGAGTGACTCAGTGATGTCAATAACAATTAATGGGTTATGAGAGAAATAAGAATTTTTTTTTAAGAATGATGAATTATTTAAGAGATGATAAACTTTTCTTTTTTTGGTGTTTTTTAAAACTCATTGTCTCTCTAAAGAGCTATGCATGAACGGTAGGCTGGCACAGTGATTGCTAGTCTATGATAACACTACGTGATACATGATATTTCTTCCATTTGAATTAATACCCTTCCACTATTGCTTGTAAAACTGCTGTGTTGTTCTAAAATAGGTAATATAACAGTTGGGGGATTATTGATAGATGAATGAGTTTGGTTTTGGTTGTTCACTCTTTGGAAAGTGGTGCTTGATTATATTAAAAATGTCAACTGTTGGGTGGCGCCTGTGGCTCAGTTGGTAAGGCGCCAGCCCCATATACCGAGGGTGGCGGGTTCAAACCCGGCCCCAGCTGAACTGCACCCAAAAAATAGCTGGGCATTGTGGCGGGCACCTGTAGTCCCAGCCCCTTGGGAGGCTGAGGCAAGAGAATCACTTAAGCCCAGGAGTTGGAGGTTGCTGTAAGCTGTGTGATGCCATGGCACTCTACCAAGGGCCATAAAGGGAGACTCTGTCTCTACAAAAAAAAAATGTCAACTGTTTATTATTTATTTTTTAGATTATATGCAAATATTACTCCATTTTTCAAGTGCTTATTTATAAACATAAAATGAGTTGATTTTGGAGATATATAAAAAGTGAACTTTGGAAAATATATTGGTCAATTGAATATCAAAATATTAGCATTATAAAGTTCATTTGATAAAAATTTATAGAATTTCTCTCAAAAGAAACACTGTATTTAAAAATAATGAATAGTTAAATTGTGTCAAGTTTCTGGAAATGTTGAGTATGTCACAGTGTTCTCAAATGACAGCACAAAGTCCTTCACTGGGCTTCCTTCCTGGGGGCTTATTAAAACTCCAAGTTCTGTAGCCTTGTGTTCAGAGATTCTCATTCATTAGCTCTATAATAGGAGCTTGGAAATTTGGATTTTTGATTTTGGTTGATGTTAGGTTATTAGGTTATTTTTGATGCTAGCAGTATGTACTTACTGCTTTAAATCTGAAAATCATGACATTGAATTCCTCTGGGAATAAAACAAAATAAACGGGTTTTAATAAAATCTTCATAGATTATGAGGATCTGAGTGCTTTGAATTTACAGGTATAGAGAATAAAAAATATCCTCTGTACAAGTTTTACAGTAGATTTAACATTTATAGATTTGAACAATTCATGAACAGCTCTTTAGGTGAATTTGAAATGGCAGGTATTTGAATTACTTTGATGGAGAGTCTGTTGTGTGAGTGTGAACTATTAAGCTATTGAACAGAGTACACTGTTCAGCATCCATGTCTTAATGAGTCTTTGTTTTTCTCTGCTTGTCACAATAACTTCCATTTAGGATCTGAACTGGACTTGTATCTTTCAGTTACTTTATATGTATAATTCTGTGGGCAAAATGTACTTTGTGTAGGTATTCTTCAATTTGAAAATCACAAAGCTCTCATAAATGTCAAAATCTATTTTTTATTGTTCAATTGAAGGTAAATATAGGAAAACTATGATGTTGAGATTCGTCTTCTACTTTACCATCTACTTGTTTTTGTTTACCTTTTCTTAATATAAATGCTTCTTTAAATGCTAATATAGTCTCTAATTCTGTTCCTCTATGAAAACAAGAAGTATTTATAATAATTACTTTTTTATTGGACGAATTCTGTAAATTTCTGGTGGTGTCAATATTTGACACATTACATTTCTTTCCTATTTATGAAACAAAATATTTTCTCTTCTTTTCAAAGAAATTCTAGACCTGAACAATAAGGTGAATATTTATAATCCAGATACCCAAATTTGGATCTAGCCTTTTAAGTCTTCGCTGGTTGGATCCAAATCAGGATCTTCAAACTGGATTCGAAAGAAAAAGGAATCTTTAAATTCTTTTTAGCTTCTGGAGTTCACTCTGTCAATCTTTTTAGCTGGTTTTGACATCAGTCCAGTCTTTCTCTTTCCCGTGTGACTCTTTACTCCCAGATTCTATTTTATTGTTTCCAATTTTTCTTTCATTTAAGTTGAGAGGCAGTATGGCATAGTGGTAGACTTTGAGCCATATCTCCGCATTTTGAATTCTGGCTCTGCTTCTTATAAACTGCTTGATTTTGAATAGTTTCTTAACCTCTTTCCCTCAATTTCTTTATATGTAAAATTAGATACCTAAATTCTTAGAGAGTTGTTGTAAGGACTGAGTTCATATATGTAAGATAATTAGAACAATACCTGACACATAGTAAGAACTACTGTATATGTGTTTCCTATTATTGTTGCTGTTATTTTGGTGGGTATTTAAGGATTTTTTTTTAAGCGTGTGTTAAAAGAAACCATTATTAGCTCTCACATCATGTTTTCTAACTTTGTTACAGGAGAGAGGTCTTTTTATTTATAATGTAGAAAACTGTTGAAAGTAGATAGCGACTTTGCTTCCTTTGCCAGTATTATGTGAGGTTTTCTGTTTTAAACAGAGCCTCTTAAAAGATTTCTGTGGAGGATTTCTACACTTCTTTTCCTATATTTTCTGACATGATTTCAATTTCTAAGCTTCTTTTCACTTTTCCCCTAGCTTTTCTATTAATTACTTGATAGAGTATAAGTTCCCCTTTAAAGAAATGAGTTCTCTACATTAATTGACTCAGTTTGTTAAAAAGTATACATGTTATGGGCGGCGCCTATGGCTCAGTCGGTAAGGCGCCGGCCCCATATACCGAGGGTGGCGGGTTCAAACCCGACCCCAGCCAAACTGCAACCCAAAAATAGCCGGGCGTTATGGCGGGCGCCTGTAGTCCCAGCTACTCGGGAGGCTGAGGCAAGAGAATCGCTTAAGCCCAGGAGTTGGAGGTTGCTGTGAGCTGTGTGAGGCCACGGCACTCTACCGAGGGCCATAAAGTGAGACCCTGTCTCTACAAAAAAAAAAAAAAAAAAGTATACATGTTATAGGGAATAAAAAGTAACAAATTCTGAATTCTTTATGCCTGAGCTTTCCAACTTTTTCTATAGCACACATGGTATACAGTCCACAGTAGTGAATGACTAGGTAAGCAAGGCTGTTCAAGGTGGGAGGTGGCTACTGGCCATTCTGAGAACTTAGAGCAATGGTTGTTAAATATTACTATGCTTTAAAATTATCAGAGGATTTGTTGAAACACAGATTGCTCAGCAACACTTGCAAAGTTTCTGATTCTAATAAATCTTGTATTTGGCCAAATAATTTGTATTTCAAACAAGTTGCAAGATGATGCCATTGCTGCTGGTCTGGGGACCACACTTGGATAATACTGGCTAAGTGTATACTGCTGTATACTGTCTACTGCTGTGGCAGGTAGAATAATGGCCCTTCTAAGATGTTCACATCCTAATACCCAGACTGTTTGAAGATTTGTTTGCAGATTTGATTAAATTGAGGACTTCGATGAGATCATTGTGGGTTATCTGGGTAGGCTCAGTGTAATCACAAGGATTCTTAAAAGTGGAAGGAGGACTAGGAAGAAAGACAGGAAAACAGGGAGATATGACCATGGAAGAATGGTTGAGAGAGAAAAGGCTTTGAGGTTGAAGGAAGGGGACTCTGAGCCAAGGAACGTTGGTGGCTTCTAGAAGCTGGGGAAGATAAGGAAATAGATTCTCCTTTAAAGCCTTTAGAAAAGAACACAGCCTTGCCAAGGTTTTGCTTTTAGCCCCGTAAGATCTGTGTCAGACTTACGACCTAAAGACTGCAAGATTATAAATTTGCATTGTTTTAACCCACTAAATTTATGGTACTTTATTATAGTACCAGTTGAACACTAATACACTTCTAACCAATTCTCAGTTTACCAGTTTGTTTTGTGCTGCAGTTCATAATCTCAGTTCATGACCTGAGCTTATAAAATTGAGAAAATAAAGACCTGAGGCAAGAAGAGCTCCCTCATTTTTCTACCATCAAACTAATGAAACTAATAATAATCTGAACCTTTTTCTTCCTTTTTATTACATTGCAGGAAGTGTCCCGACTTCTTTCAAAAGCCAATTTGTCTACCTATCCCATTCTCGCTTGTTTTTTTTTAGTTGAGATATAATGTGTATACATTCATACTTTTAATTTAGGATCTTTAAGATAGAGAACACCCCTTTAGTGATTAGGAGAAACACAAGATAAAAATAAAGATTTATTACTTACAAGACCTGGGGATGAGGGGGTATAGGACACACCTGGAGGCCACAAAGAGAGAGGGCAGGGAACACAGGCAAGGACTGGCAGAAAGACCTATAGGCTGACACATACATGGAGTCCAAAGCATTATCCAAACAAGCTTCTGGGTGGGAGGGTTAATCAACATAAAGTAATTATGCATATTTATGATACCATGTAATAGTTCGATATATGTTATACAATGTATAATGATCAAATAAGGGTCATTTCCATATCTATCACATTGAACATTTGTCATTTGTCTGTGTTTGTCAAAATCCTCTTCCAGGATTTAGTGCCTTGAAAATAGGCACTAAATTGTTAACTATAATTAGCCTATAGTGTTAACGGTAGAACTTACTTCTCTTATTTATCTGTAATTTTGTATCTATTAACCAACCTCTCCCCCTCTCTCCCCACTTCCCCACCCTTTTCATCCTCTAGTAACCACTATTCTGTCTACTTCTGTGAGATTAAAATTTTTACCTTCCACATATGAGTGAGAACATGCAGTATTTACCTTTCTGTGCCTGGCTTATTTCACTTAACAGAATATGTTCTTCGGACTCTTCCATGCTGCCTACAATAACAGGATTTCATTCTTTTTTTTGGTGACTGAATAAAATTCCATTGGGTATATACACCACATTTTCTTTATCCATTCATCTATTGATGCATACTAAAGTTGATTTCATAATTTTAGCTATTGTGAATAGTGCTACAGTGAACATGAGAGTGCAGATGTCTCCTCGACATACTGATTTCCTTTCCTTTGAATATATACCCAGTAGTAGGATAGCTGCATCATGTGGGTTTTTTGTTTGTTTTTTGGTTTTTCTCATGTACATTTTATATCTTATATAACATTTCTGTTATTGTTTTAAACGTACTCTTTTTTCAGTTCTTTTCCTTCCCTTCTACATTTGTCTAATTCTTTCTGATATCACTTTGTTTCAGCCCAAATTACTCCCTTTAGTATATATTTTATTACAGGTATGCTGGCAAAAAAGTTTCTCAAAACTTGTTTTCTACAAGCATTTTTATTTTTGCGATGGCTTTTGAGGTATGTCTTTATCGCATATAGAATGATAGATTATCGGGCAGCGCCTGTGGCTCAGTCAGTAAGGCGCCGGCCCCATATACCGAGGGTGACAGGTTCAAACCCGGCCCCCACCAAACTGCAACCAAAAAATAGCCGGGCGTTGTGGCGGGCGCCTGTAGTCCCAGCTACTTGGGAGGCTGAGGCAAGAGAATCACTTAAGCCCAGGAGTTGGAGGTTGCTGTGAGCTGTGTGAGGCCACGGCACTCTACCGAGGGCCATAAAGTGAGACTCTGTCTCTACAAAAAAAAAAAAAAAAAGAATGATAGATTATCATTTTAAAGATGCCATTTCATTTTCTTCTGGTTATCATATTTCTTAAAGAAAAGTAGCCATCCATTCTGTTGAACAGACAAAATTGTTTCTTTGAAAATAAGGTAAGCTTTATTTCTGACCTTTATTTTAGACTTTTCTTATTTTTTTCAGCAGTTTGGCTCTACTGTGCCTGGGTATGCTTGTTTGTTTTATATTTATCCTGTTAAGGGTTTGTGGAACCTCCTGAATTTGTAAGATAATGTCTATTATCAGTTTGAAAAGTTGTCTACTAGTATTTCTTGAAAATATCCTATTTGCTTTTCCTTTCCTATAGATCTCTGATTATGCTTATTTCCTGCGCGTAGCCTGCCTGTTTTCTCCTTTGTGCGTCAATCTAATTACATTCTTCCAACTTGCATTTCAGTTTGATTGTCTCTGTTAGGCTGAGCCTGGCAGGCTAAATCTATGTAATGATTTTAAAATTTAAAATCCTATTATAATTTTTCTGTATTATTGTACAGTATATAATTTCCATTTGATTTTTTTGATGTATTTTAGTCTCTGCTAAACTTCATCTTTTCCTCTGCTTTTTAAAATGTTAATCATAGTTACCTTAAAGGCAGAATATAAATGTCTTCATACAATAACTAAGAAAATGCCATGAAGGCTACATTGAACAGTTTGATGAGAATATTTCAGATTGTATATGAAACCAGCACATTGTACCCCTTGATTGCACTAATGTACACAGCTATGATTTAACAACAACAAACAAAAAGTCTTCATGTGTTAACGTGAATACCTGGATCACTTGTTCTTTCTTTTTTTTTTTTTTTCTGGAAGTTCAAAAAATGTTTATTTCTTGATACTTACTTCTCTTTTCACTTTCTCTTTTTTATATTAGAACTGCCGTTCTTTTAAGTGATTGCATTCATCAAGCAACTTCTTGTTTTTCTCTTCCAAAAGCAGACTACACCTTTCATGTACTACCTCAAGAGCCTTCACTGCTGCTGCACACGGGCTGTTTCTAGTGTTTATTGCCTTCTTCTTACGGGCAGAATCCTTGTGAACCTCATCCAGTTGTTGTTGAAGTGACATAGTTTTACATTGCAGTCCAGATAGTCTCTGCTCTAAAGACTCCTGCTTTACAATGTACGTACTCCCTGTACTTTGTTCACTTTGATACTTTAGTTGAATGTTCTGCTTTTCGAACCATCCTTCCATCAGGTCTCGCTGTGCACCTTCTAGAGCAAAAGTCTTCTCTCAAAGAGCATCTTTCATGTGACAGAACTCAGCTTGCAGGCAATTGAATTTCTCTTCTGCATCACAGAGTTGTTGGAAAATGGTATCAGCACGAGAGTTCATATTTATATTCCAGTGTACCAACCATTCTTTTTTTGTTCTCTGGCCAATGAAGGCCAGGTCTTTTTGGGAGACCTGACTTTTGTCACGCTCACGGATAGCATCTGCCAGTCTGAAACAATGGGATTCAAGTTCTGCTTCTAGTTTTTCCTGGTTTTCTTTTGCTTCCTTCAGTTTAGCTTGTAGCGCTTTATTCTCCTCTCCTAGTAGGTTGAGCTGGCCACTATATGGGCTGTTACTTTCATTAACATTTCCTCACTGAGCTTCACAGTATTTTGAAGGTCATCAGTCTTGTCTTTGATGATTTCCAAGTCCCACAAGTGTCTCTTGTCTATCCCCTCATTCTGCATTTTCATTCTTTCTACTTCGAATTGTAGCCTGGCAATTTCTTTATTCAGCAGATCTCTTTCATTTTCATGCCTTTGAGAATTTTCACAATTCTTTATTTTTAAAGCAGGTCACTAGCCGGGCGTTGTGGCGGGCGCCTGTAGTCCCAGCTGCTTGGGAGGCTGAGGCAAGAGAATCACTTAGGCCCAGGAGTTGGAGGTTGCTGTGAGCTGTGCGACGCCACGGCACTCTACCGAGGGCCATAAAGTGAGACTCTGTCTCTACAAAAAAAAAAAAAATAATAAAATAAAAAAATAAATTAAAGCAGGTCACAACTCCAAGCTTTTGGTGCATTCTGCTATTGTACAAGCTCCAAATGCTGGTGCAGCAGCTGAAGGGCACTCTTTTATGAAAGAGTGTCTCTCTTCTACTTCAGGTAGGACCTCAGTGTTCTGGATTTGTTCAGATGCCATGTCAGTCCTGACATCACATAGTAGACAGTCAAGTAGAAGCAGCAGCTACAGTGTAAGCAGCCAGGTTTTCAAGGAGCATCCACATACCCACATGCATTTCAGGCAGGTCACAGTGCTCAACAATCTGATCAAGGCCATCACATACTCATCCCCAGAAGTAGCTGGATGAATGTCACTTTCTCATCTGATTTAGGACTCTTGTGCAGAAGAGGCTTGTGCAGGAGTTATAGGTTTAATTTTTGCCTTATATTCCAAAATTTTCTGTTGAATGCTTTCAGAGTCAGGAAGAAGAAAATTATCTGTAGTCAATCCAAATAAATCTTCCACAAAGACATTAACATTCTGCTCCAAAAGAAGATCCACTAAGTTTTCCGAATTACAAAGTAGAGCAAGCATGAGGGTTGTTAGCTGCCAGCGGGATTAGACACATCTAGCACACGCAACCATTTGTCAGTTTTCCACTGCTTTTGTCCTCTTGGGGTCCAGAACTCTCTCGCTGACTCCCTCTGTCCTCAAAGGGATGATTATAGGCAGATCCCACCGGCCAGAGATGCCTGGAGCCTTATCTCCCCAGACCACAGTGCCCATTGCTAGGAAGCTGTTACTTGGCTGCCATTTTGCTCTCCACTCCACTTGTTCTTTCTGTTATGTATTTTTTTCCTCCTGGCTTTCAATCATTTGATTCTATTTTATAAAATGTTTTGATTGAGTGTAGTCATGTGGTACTATAATGTTTAACATACTTATATTCCTTTTGAAAATGGGCAAAGTAGCTTTCCTCTCGGGCGCCTGATGGGCATGGCGGCCGTCCGGAAGCCAGTGCTGCTTGGGCTTCGAGACACCGCGGTGTACGGCAGCCCCACGGGACCGGACGCCTGGACTGGTAGCAAGCTGGGCGGCGTTCCGGATGCTGTGCCCGGCGAAGAGGCGCCGAGGCCGGCGTGTGAACACTGCAGGCAGCCGCTCGCCCTGGTCGTGCAGGTCTACTGCCCGCTGGAAGCCTCCCCGTTTCATCCGTTACTGCCCGTGTTCGCTTGTGTTTGCCCCACCTGCGGCCACGAGGGGGCGCGCCGCTGGAAGGTGTTCCGCTCTCAGTGCCTGCAGGTGGGAGAGAAAGACGCGCGGGACTCTCAGAAACAGGAAAATGGCTTTGATGGTGAGGACTGGTGTGAAGGTGCCGCTGACTGGGGAAGTGACATTGAGGAGGTGCCTTCCCCACAGCTTACCTTGGATTTTGGAAATGATCCCCACAGTGCCAGAGACAGAGACTGGACCATCCAGCTGCAGGGCCTTCAGCTGCAGGATGCAGTCCGGGGTGCAGTTCAGGCCGCACCTCCTGAGGAGCTGGGGGCCTCGTCCCCTGCGGTGCCGCACTTCCTGCCCTACTACATCTGCGTGGCAGATGAGGATGACTATAGGGACTCTGCCAGCCTAGCTCATGCGCATAGCCTTCTCAGGGACCATCAACAGAGAGAGGGAATTGCCCTGAACAGTTGCTTTCCCAAAGTATTTCTAGTGATGGTGATGAAAAATACGAGAAGACTGTAATTAAAAGTGGAGATCAGATGTTTTACAAATTCATGAAGAGAATTGCTGCTTGTCAGGAGCAAATCTTGAGGTATTCCTGGAGTGGAGAGCCACCCTTTCTGACCTGTCCTATGGCAGAAGTCACTGAGCTTCCAGCCTGCAGCCACTGTGGAGGCCAAAGGACATTTGAGTTTCAACTTATGCCAGCGTTGGTCAGCATGCTCAGGTGTGCTAATTTAGGTGTCTCTGTGGAATTTGGAACAGTTCTAGTTTACACATGTGAGAAGAGTTGTTGGCCTCAAAGTCATCAGACTCCTATGGAAGAATTTTGTATTAAAGAAGAAGACCCAGATGAACTATTATTTAAGTAGAGAATTTCTTTTTATTTATAGAAATTAAAATAACTTTTAATGTGTCAAATATATATGTACCTTATTAAAAAAAAAAAAAGAAAATGGGCAAAGTATTTGAGTAGACATCTTCCAAATAAGATATACAAATGATCAATAAGCACATGAAAAAGATGCTTAACATCTTTTGTTATTAAAGGAATATGGATCAAAACCACAAGGAGATATTACTTCATACTCTCTTAGGATGGCCGTAATCAAAATATGGACCATAAGAAATATTGGCGAGGATATGATAAATTGAAAACCTTATACATAGATGCAGCCTCTTTAGAAAACAGTTTGGCAGTTGCAAAAAAAGTTAAACATAGTATTAATATTAACCACATCACCTAGCAATTCCATTCCTAGGTTTCTATTCAAGAAAATTGAAACATATATCCAGCTAAACCCTGAACACAAATGTTCTTTTTTTTATATTAGCTGACAGAGAAAACAACCTAAATGTCAATTAACTGATGAATTAATAAACTAAAATGTCATATCTGTACACTGGGATATTCTTTAGCCATAAAAAGGAATGAGGTCATTAGCCATAAAAAGAAATGAGGTTCTTATACATATTGCATCATGGATGACCTTGAAATGTGATGCTACGTGAAAGAAGCCACTAACAAAAAGAACATATTATATGATTTTATTGATATGAAATGTCCAGGGTAGGCAAATCCATAAAAACACGATTGCCAGTAGTGAGAGTGAAGGGGAGAGGGGAAAGGAGAATGAATGCTTATCAGTACAGGATTTCTTTTTGAGGGGATAAAAATGTTCATATTAAATACAAAAAACCACTGAATTGTACACTTCAAAAAGGTGAATTTTATGGTATGTGAATTCTGTCTGTTTTCAAAAAAGGCCTTTCCTCTGCAGTTATAAAAATATAGTAGGAGTTTGAAATAATGTATTCCTCCTGTGAAACTTAAGGATTTTTTTTCTTTCTTTCTTTCTTTTTTTTTTTGGTGGTGGTTTTCTTCAGCAGTATAAATAGGTTACTTGAATCCTGTCAAGAGGTCTCATTTCTTTGTTAAGCCTAATTTATTTCAGTTTTGCTTTCACTCTTAGCAGGTAACTTTGTTGTAATTCTAACTAACATGGCCAACCTTGGAAGATCTTAAAGTCTAATCTGTGTATCCCTAACTTCTTTTGTTGCTGACATTGTTGCAAACCAGATCTTTAATCTTTTGTCTGCTGCTTTTTAGTGAGCTTCAAGAATTCTAATGCTGTTCAGGTATTCGTAGTTGTAGTTAGCTAGCATCCTAAAGTTTCTTCCTTTCTGCAGTTTCACCCTTATATTTCATCTGCTTTGACAGCCCAAATTTCTAACCTCTGTCTCACCAAAATGGGACTTCCACTTTCTGCTAAAACTCTTATTTTCCTGTCCTGTGAATTGGCTATTACCCTCCTAGAAAAGTCCAGGTGAATGAACATGGAGTTCATCTGTGTTCTTCTCTCATTGATGTTCACTCCCCAAGTCCTGCCTACATTGGTGCCTGTGCATTTTATTCAGATTTTGTAGTTGTTTTCACCAAGAAGGTTACCCCCTGAAATAAGCTACTGTCATTGAAGTCTTCCTCTGGGCTTTTTTACTTTAATGTTTAGTCATCTCCTCTATCTCTATTTTCCTCTCCTTTTACCTTTCTCTCATCATTAATCTCTCCTCATCATTACCCTCTCTCCCTATGGGATTTTTACGCTTGGCTCTCAAGCATGTTTTCCTATGCTTCCATGTTTAAAAAACAAACAAACATGATTAACTCCACATTCTTAACTGTTACTTTACTGCAATGCGTTCAACTGGAAAGTTGTGCATTCCAGGGACATTTAGCAATATTTGGAGGCATTTTGTCATAACTAGAAAAGAGAGGACTATTGGCATCTAGAAGCCAGGGATACTGCTAAAATCCTAAAATGCATAAAATAGCTTCCCGCAACAAAGGATCTTCTGGTCCCAAATGTCAGTAGTGCTGAGCTGGAAAAACCCTGCCCTATTCTTGCTTCCTTCATAGTCAAAGTTTTCAAAAGACTTGACTGTATATGTTGTCTCCATATCTCCCTTTCATATTTAAAAAATTTTTTTTTGTTTTCAAGTAATTTCACATTATTTTAAAAAGCTAAATAGTGCTAGGTGGCACCTGTGGCTCAAGGAGTAGGGTGCCGGCCCCATATACCAGAGGTGGTGGGTTCAAACCCAGCCCCGGCCGAAACTGCAAAACAAACAAAAAAAGGCCAAATAGTGCTTATAAAGCTTATTTAAAAAAAAGAAAACAACAGTATTGTCCTGGTACTTGTTGAATTTAGTTATACAATTTTGGCCAGTTAGATGTATATGGAAGGAAAGTATCTTTTCTTATATATAAAAATATAAAAGTAGCAGAGAGTAAACTTTCTTTCTGCCTAAAATACATGGATATAACAGCTGGGCTTGTTAGACAACAAATCCTTTTTTAAGTTCCTATTCTAATTTTCTGTTTGTATTCTTATATTCTTGTTAGAATATAAGCCTCACTGAGATAGAAATTATATTTTCAGGACGTCACACATACTAATCCTCCTTTGAGCTCCAGTCTCATACACATCCTCCTGGATATTTCACAAATATATCAAATTTAGCAGTGAAAACTGGATTCTTGATTTCTGCCCCAGATGGGGGTGTAAGTATACCCATGTGGGCAGACATCTATTCACGCAGCTACTCAGTCCAGTGACTTAGGAATTATCCTTGATTCTGTTTCCTTTAGTTCCCCTGTTTGCTGCCTGCCCAATTCTCTTCTTTGCACTTCTATTCCTGCTCCCCCTCCAGTCCTTTATTTATGTAACAATGAGAGTGATCTTAAATTATGTTTCTGTTCTCCTAAGATCATTCAGTGGCTTCCCATTACCGTAGAATAAAATTGAAAATTCTACAAGACTTTAAACATCATGCCTATCTCTCTGGTTTCATTTTATGTCTTTCACACCGTGCTCCAGACTTCTTTCAGTTTTTTAAGCACATGCATGCTGTTCAGTCCGCCCATAACTAACTTCTTACACCGTCTATAACCATTTTCTTAGCTTCAAATGTCATTTTCATTAGAGAAATCTTCCTGATTCATTCTAAAAAATATGCCTTATCTATTATTCTCTATTACTTTACCATATTTTTTCTTACAGAAATTACTTAATATATTTATGTACTGTTACTATTTGTGTGACATCTATCCCACTAAATTATAAGCTCTGTGAGGGCAGGAATTATGTTCACTATCATATTTTGAGGGATGAACACAGTATCTAGTGCATAATAGTAGCACAGTAAGTATTGAATGAATGAAGGAAAGAGGGAAGGAATATTTTCTCAAGTGTTTATTTTAGAAAGTTTTATAATACAATGCATGTTTGTATATACTTCTCTTGGATTTAACAATGTATATCTAGCTCTCTTTATTCTCCATATATGCATAATATGTGTATGTGTGAATACAAATTTGTATACATGACAGTACATTATTACTAGCAGTAGAATTGAACCATTTGAAATGAAGCTGCAGACATGACATTCTTCTCTAATTCAGTGTTCATCTCCTATGAACATGATCATCCTTCCACAGCATTGCATGATACTGTTAAAAATTTAACATGGAAACAGTGACATACTTTTATGTACAATGTTCAGATTTCCTCAGTTGTGCCCATAATGTATAATGTCTTTTATAGCATTCTTTTTCTTTCATTCCAGGATCCAATTCAAGATTTCATATTGTATTTGGTTGGCATGTCCTTCCATTTTCTTGTAATTTTAAATGTATACTATTTTTTCTTTCATTAAATTCATAGTTTTTAAGTATTCAAGCTGGTTGTCTTGTAGAATGTCGAAATGTGGTTGTGTTTGATTGTTTGTGATTAGGTTCAGGTTGGACAGCTTTGGTGAGAATGGTGCACAGATGATGATGTCCTTCTCACTGCATCGTGTCTGAAGGCCACAATTATCAGCTTGTCCATTATTTATGTTGCTAAATTTGGTCACCTAATTAAGGTAGTATTTACCAGATCTTCCTGTTGTAAAGGTATCTTGCTCCTTTTGTAAATAAAAAATTATCTACTTTGGGGCGGCGCCTGTGGCTCAGTCGGTAAGGCGCCGGCCCCATATACCGAGGGTGGCGGGTTCAAACCCAGCCCCGGCTGAACTGCAACAAAAAAATAGCTGGGCGCTGTGGTGGGCGCCTGTAGTCCCAGCTACTCGGGAGGCTGAGGCAAGAGAATCGCTTAAGCCCAGGAGTTGGAGGTTGCTGTGAGCTGTGTGAGGCCACGGCACTCTACCGAGGGCCATAAAGTGAGACTGTCTCTACAAAAAAAAAAAAAAAAAATTATCTACTTTGATACTTCTCAAATATCCTGTTGACCGACAGCTTTTTGCCTAGTGAATTTTAATATCCACTAAAGACCCTTGCCAGGATCAGTTATTAAATTGGTGATAATTTTATCTTCCCCTCTATACTTATTAGCTCCTTTGTTCTTTCTCTCTCTCTCTCTTTTATGTCAGACGGGTAATATGCCAACGTCCTAACAAGATTTGTGGGAGGCACATCTCACGCATACGCATGAAAACCCAATCATCACGCTTATGAACCATGAAAGGATGCTCTTTTCTTTCTTTCTTTTTTTTTTTTTTTTTGGAGACAGAGCCTCTCTTTCTTGCTCTTGGTAGAGTGCCATGGTGTCACAGCTCATAGCAACC
This sequence comes from Nycticebus coucang, assembly GCF_027406575.1. Classification (NCBI taxonomy): domain Eukaryota; kingdom Metazoa; phylum Chordata; class Mammalia; order Primates; family Lorisidae; genus Nycticebus; species Nycticebus coucang. The sequence goes on from NC_069793.1 coordinate 33,388,176, forward strand.
TCAAACTGTTGGCTCAAGTGATCCTCTTGCCTCAGCCTCCCAAGTAGCTAGGACTACAGGCCATAATGCCCAGCTATTTTTAGAGATGGAGTGACAGGGTCTCATTCTTGCTCAGGCTAGTCTCCAACTCCCAACCTCAGGCAATACACCTGCCTCAACCTCCTGGAGTGCTAGGATTATAGGCATGAGCCACGGTGCCCAGCATTAGCTACCTTTTTTCAAGAAAGAACTTTCCCTGTCCCTAATACCTGCATCTTAAAAAAAAAAATACACACACACACACACACACATATATGATTAGGTTATAGATTACATTTTTAATTTAATGTAATAACCATTTCTGTTATTTTAGACTTATATTGTTCCAAATTTGGCCAGTGTGAGACCCCTCAAATATGAATTCTTATGTCTTCATTAGTTTTTGAGCACAAGACTGTTCTCTCCAGATTATTTTTCCTGGTAGAGAATAATATTTGGAAACCAAAAATCTGGATGCTAAGTGTTATTATTATTATTGCACTGTCATTGCTTCTTTTCAAAATGGACAGAGCTAGGATAATATTTTGTATAGGCAGTCTGTTAGGCAGACAGACACATTTAAATTTATTTATGTAAGTAAATTTGTTTTGAAACCTTCAGTTCATCCTTAACCTCCCACTCTATATTTCTTTCTTCTTTCTCTCACAATGAGATCCTGATACCCAACAACTTAATATGCTTACTGACTTATACTATCTGAAATACACGTAAAACACTATAATGAACAACAAACCTTCTAAGAAAAGTTCCAGATTCGTTTTGCATTTTCTCTTTTATTTTTAGTTGGCACATAATAAATGTACATAGTGATATTTTGTTATGTGTATACTGTGTATAATGATCAGGGTAATTAGCATATTCATTACCTCAAACATCATTTCTTTGTGACACGTACATTGAAAATCATTATTCTAGCTTTTGGAGAATGTGCAATAAATTATAGTTAACCACATTCATAGTACAGCACTGCAGAGTACCAGAACTTATTCCTCGTATCTAGCTGTAATTTTGTACCCATTAATCCCCCTTCCCAGCCTGCTCATATTCCCAGCACGTAATACAATTCTACTCTCAGCTTCATGAGCTTTTTTTTTTTTTTTCAGTTCCCCTATGAGAGTGAGAATATGCAGTGTTTATCTTTCCTTGTCTAACTTATTTCCCTTAATGCAAAGTCCTCTAGGCCATCGTGTTGCCATGAATGACAGGATTTCATTCTGTTTTATGACTAAATAGGGTTCCATTGTGTATATATACCACATTTTTTTTATCCATTTCTACTAGTTGACATTTATGTTCATTCCATATTTTAGCTATTGGGAATAGTGTTGCAATGTATATGACAGTGTAGATATCTCTTTGATACACTGATCTCTCTATTAATACCTAGTAGTGGGATTGCTAGATCATATGGTAGTTCTATTTTTAGTTTTTTAAAGAAACCTCCATACTGTTTTCCACAATGACTGTATTAATATACATTCACACCAAAAGTGTGTAAGAATAGCCTTTTCTTTACATCCTTGCCAGCATTTGTTTTTGTGCTTTTTCTTTTTTTTTTTTTTAGTTTTTCATAATAGCCGTTCTAATTTGGGCAAGTTGATATCTGTGGTTTTGGTTTGCATTTCTCTGATGATTAGTTTTATTTTCACATACTTTTGGGCCATTCGTATGCCTTCTTTTGAGAAGTATCTACTCAGATCATTTTTTTTGAGAGAGTCTCGCTTACTTCTTTTTTTGAGACAGAGTCTCCCTACATTGCCCTTGGTAGAGTGCCGTGGCGTCACAGCTCACAGAAACCTCAAACTCTTGGGCTTAAGTGATTCTCTTGCCTCAGCCTCCCAAGTAGCTGGGACTTCAGGCACCCTTCACAATACCCAGCTATTTTTTGTTGTTGTAGTTGTCATTGTTTTTTGGCAGGCCCAGGCTGGGTTCAAACCTACCAGCTCTGATGTATGTGGCCAGTGCTTTAGCCGCTGAACTACAGGTGCCGAGCCCATTTGCTTACTTTCTAATCAGATTGTTTTTTGCCATACGTTTGCGTTCCTCCTAAATTCTGGATATTAGTCCCTTATCAGATGAATTATTTGCAAGTATTTTCTCCCATTTAACAGCTGTCCCTTTGTTTCCTTTGCTGTACAAAAGCTTTTTAGTTTAATATACTCTCATTTGTCTATTTTTATTTTTATTGCTTGTGATTTCTTACCCTTAAAATCTTTGCCAAGACTAATGTTATGAAGCATTTCCCCTATAGTATTAAATTTGGGGTCTTATGTTTAAGACTATAATCCATTTTGAGTTGATTTTTTTGTATGGTGACAGATAGGAAACTATTTTCTTCTGTATGTGGATATCCAATTTTCCCAGCACCTCTTATTGAACAGAGTCTTTAATTCAGTGTATGTTCTTGGTTAAAAGTTTGTTGGCTATAAATGTTTTAGGTTATTAAGTATGAAATGTATGATTTCCTTAAGTACCAGGTCTGACAGTTGCTATTCTGACATTTTATTTTGATATACCTTGTTTTATTAATTTATGTTTTGCACTTTTTAAAAATTTCAGATTAATATGAAGGTATAAACAATTAAGTTACAATGTTTGCATTTGTTAGGTAAAGTCCCTGTTGTAGTTGTGTCCTGCACCCAGGACATGTGCCATATGCCCTTACATTGTGCCCATTAGTTGGGAGCACACTAATGCCCTTTCCTTCCCCCTACCCCCTTCCCTCCCTCCTTCTGAGTTCTGTTTTCTGTTTCATTGGTCTATGTCTTGGTTTTTATGCCAGTAGTACGCTGATGTTGTTACGGTAGCATTGCAGTATAGCTTGTTCTCAGATAATGTGATACCTCCAAGTTTATTTTGCTCAGTATTGCTTTGGCTATTGAAAGTCTTTTGTGGCTTCATTTGAATTTTAGTACTGATTTTTCTTTTGTCAAGATGATCATTGGTATTTGGTAGGATTACACTGAATCAATAGATTACTTTGGGTATTATGGTCATTTTAACAATATTAATTCTTCCAATCTCCAAAGACAGCTTGGGCTGTCTTTCTATTTTTTTGTGTCCTCTTCAATCTCTTTCAACAGTGTTTTGTGGTTTTCATTATAAAGGTCTTTCATTGCCTTGAGTAAATGTAGTCCTAAGTATTTTATTTTTTGGTAGCTGTTATAAATGGGGTTGCTTTATTGACTTCTTTTTGAGCTAGTTTATTATTGGTGTATAGAAATGCTACTGATTTTTTTATGTTGATTTTGTATACTTTACTGAATTTGTTTATCATTTCTAGCAGTTTTTTGATGGAATCTTTAGGTTTTTGTCTATACTGAGGGTGACAAAAAAAGTGTACACATTTAAGAAAAAACTGTATTAAAATTATAATACTCAAATCATATTCAATTTCTGTAATTATGAGAGACATGCAGTATAGAAGATAATAAAAGCTATTAGTATATATTGAGCATTACAATTTTAATACAGTTTTTTTACTGTATTAAAATATGTATACATTTTTTGGCACCCTCTGTATATTGTAAGATCATGTTGTCTACCACCAAGGACAGTTTGACTTCCTCTTTTACAACTTGAATACCCTTTATTTGTTTCTCTTGCCTAATTTCTCTGGCTAGGACTTTTATTAACATGTTAAATAAGAGTAGGGAAAGTGGGCATCCTTGTCTGTTTCAGATGTTAGGGGAAAGGCTATCTGCTTTTCCCCATTCGGTATGATGATGTTAGCCATCGGTTTGTCATATACTGTGTTGAGTTACTTTACTTCTTTGCCTAATTCCTTGAAAGTTGACATGAAATGATGTTGAATTTTATCAGATGCTTCTTCTCCATCTGATCATATGGTTTTTGACCTTCATTCTGTTGATGTGATGTATCACATCTGTTAATTTACCATCCTAGCATCCCTAGGATAAATCCCACGTGATTGTAATACATACATCTTTTTGACATGTTACTGGATTTGTTTTGCTTGTATTTTTTAGAGGATTTTTGGATATTAGCCTGTAGTTTTCTCTTTTTGTTGTATTCATTTCTGGTTTTGGTATCAGGGCAATGCTGGCATGATATAATGCATTAGGAAGAATTCTCTCTACATCAGTGTTTTGGAGTAAGCTGAGAATTGGTGTTAGTTCATCTTTAAAGTTTGGGAAAATTCAGCAGTAAAGTGATCTGGCCCTGGGCTATTCTTTGTTGGGATATTTTTTATACTGATTTCACCATTTGCCGACTTTGTGTTGTTAAGCAAATTACCACTCTTAAGCTTTTTTTTCTTATCTATAAATTAAAGATGGTAATAATATTTATCTTAAAGAAGTATTATATGTAAGGGCTGACACATAGTTAAATATTGACAGTACTTACAGAATAACAATAACAGTGTACATGTTCTTAATGATGTATTTTAATGAATTTAATCTGGATTTAAGCCTAAGACCTTTGATTGAGAAATGCTTGAAACATAGCAGGTAAAAAGAAAGGATGATTTAATTTATCTAAAACATTTTATTTATTTATTTTTTATTTTTTATATTTTTTGAGACAGAGTCTTACTTTGTTGCCCTCAGTAGACTGCTGTGGCATCATAGCTCACAGCAACCTCAAACTCTTGGGCTCAAGTGATTCTCTTGTCTCAGCCTCACAAGTAGCTGGGAATGCAGGTGCCCGCCACAATACCCAGCTAGTTTTAGATACAAGATCTCACTTTGACTCAGGCTGGTCTCGAACCTGTGAGCTCAGGGCAATCACCCACCTTGGCCTCCCAGACTGCTAGGATTACAGGTGTGAGCCACTGTGCCTGGCACATCTAAAATATTTTAGATGAATAACATTAATATTTTAAATTTATATAGCTTAAGAAGTCTTTATATGGTTCTGTATGATGTTTCATAGGATTCATGTATTCATTTTATTGGGGCGGCGCCTGTGGCTCAAGGAGTAGGGTGCCGGTCCCATATGCCAGAGGTGGTGGGTTCAAACCCAGCCCCGGCCAAAAAATCACAAAAAACCCCCAAAAAACCATTTTATTATGTCGTAATAGCTGACAACTGAATGTAACTTGGTCACTTACAAAGTACTTTGACATATGTTGTTGCACTTGATTCTTAGAACCATTATGTGATACTATTACTTCATTTTATGAAGCCCCAGAAAGGTTAAATAATTCATTGAAGATCACACAAGTTACAGAACCAAGTTAAAACTTTAATTTCCAGGCAGTGCCCATAGCTCAGTGGGTAGGGCGCCAGTCACATACACTGAGGCTGGTGGGTTCGAACCTGGTCCAGGCTTGCTAAACAACAATGACAACTGCAACAAAAAAATAGCCAGGTGTTGTGGCAGGCTCCTGTAGTCCCCAGCTACTTGGGAGGCTGAGGCAAGAGAATTGCTTGAGCCCAGGAGTTTGAAGTTGCTGTGAGCTGTGACACCACGGCACTCTATCTGGGGTGACAGCTACAGTCTGTCTCAAAAAACAAACAACAAAAAAAATCCTTCAATTTCCATACACCTATTCTACTGGTTTCTCTATTATATCATAAGATACAAACTAATATTGTAGAGCGAGGAACAAATGAGAAACTATTATTATCAGTACTTTGAAACTTAAGTATCTCCCTTAATACTGAAAAATAACCAAGGAAGGGGAAAGACTAATTCAGAGTCTACTAGTTATGTAATCCATATATAAATTCACTGATATTTGAATATAATCTCTTTGGTAGATCAAAGTATTCAGTGGCTACAACTTCACATTTAATGTAACTTTAGCAGGCCGGTGGGGTGGCTCATGCATGTGATCCTAGGACTCTGGGAGGCTAAGGTAGGAAGATCGCTTGAGCTCAGGAGTTCAAGACCAGCCTGAGCAAGAACAAGACCTGTCTTTGCTAAAAATAGAAAAATTAGCCAGATGTCGTGGTAGGCATCTGTGGTCCCAGCTACTCGGGAGGCTGAGGTAGTGGGATTGCTTGAACCCAGGAGCTTGAGGTTACTGTGAGCTAGGCTGATGCATGGCACTCTAGTCTGGGCAACAGAGAGAGACACTGTCTCAAAATAAATAAAATATTTTTAGTAGAAATGAAAATAAACTCTTATTTTCCTGCATCAAATTGAATTAGTCATTTAGTACATTCTGGGTGATTGTAAAATATTTTATAATTGTGCTATTCCTTAAGAGTTTTTAAGTAGTATTTATTGATCATGAAACTTTTTGAAATTTACCATTAGGCCAATGGTGGCAGAGTCTACATAGAACTATGCTTCGTGGTGTTCTGGGAAAAACCTTTCGACTTATTGGCTATACTATTCAGTACGGCTGTATAGCTCATTGTGCTTTTGAATACATTGGTGGTGTTGTTATGGTAAGTTTTTATGTTCAAGAATATTCATTTTAAATATATGCTGTTTTTTCAAATATTTTTCCTTTGCTATAATTAAAGTTTTTAATTTAATGAATAAAATATGAAAGTTAAAACATAAAATTTTTCTACATACTGGGATATAAAAGAGTGTTTTGGTTGGCACTAGAATACAGTATAAAAACCACTACTTTAAGTATATTCTGCATTTTTTCTAACAGAGTCACAAAAGGTCCTCTTAACAGTCTAATAATAGATGTTATTGTTTACTGAATGCTTTTTGCTGTGTTCCAGAATATATTTGGTGTTTTATCTGTTACACTTCTGTAAAATACTTGTTAAAGAGTCATTGTACAGATGAACAGACTCAGAAAGCTCTAGGTCCCACAGTTAGTAAGAAACAAACTTGGAATTTCAACAGAAAATTTTCTAGTTTTCAAAACTCTTATTCATAACTATTGTGTGTTTAACTGTCATTAGAACAAATGCTTATTCTGCTTAACGTCAATATTAAAATGATAAAGCTGCCCTAATCCACAACCAGTGTTTTTTCTTAATATTGCATCATGAATCTATCAACCTTAGCTGTTCAAACCTTTTGTCATGTAAATGAAATAATAAATTGATTGACTGGCCAGTCAATGGGTTTTTTGTTGTTGTTATTACTATTTTTGTTATTAGGTTTATACTAACAGATTGACAGCTATACAACCTGAAGTTGAGGTATAGTAAATAAATATATTTAACTGAAATTCCCCTCTTTGATTTTTTGAAAGTTACATCGGTACTTCCAGAGATGGAAAATAAACTTTCATTGTATTCTTTGTTATTTCTGCCTGAGTAGGAAGTTTTGAGTACTATGTTTTATTTACAAATTAATAGAGAAAATGAAGTCTGTTGTATTTAGATTTTTTTAAGTGGCAGTGTTTATTTATTCCAGTGTTGAGGTACAGGGTGAGGATCCCTTATCCAAAATGCTGGGAACCAGAAGTGTTTCCAATTTTAGATTTTTTTTTTTCAGATTTTGGAATATTTGTAGATATAATGAGATATTTTGGAGATATGACCCTTGTCTAAATATGAAGTTTATTTATGGTTTACATATATCTTATCCACAAAGCCTGAAGGTAATTTTATATAATATTTTTGATAATTTTGTTCATGAAACAAAATTATTACTGCACTGACTACATATGAGGTCAGGTATGGAATTTTCTACTTGTGGCATTGTGTCAGCACTCAAAAGTTTCAGATAATGGAACATTTTGGATTTCAGATTTTTGGATTAGGTATGCTCAACTTGTATTTAGCAAGATTATTGTTTTAAGACACACAAATATGAAAGTCTTTAAATTCCTTATTATTATGTTAGTGTTAGTCAGTAGAAAATATAAGTTGCAGCCCCAACCATTGAGTAAGCTATTCTCTTGGAAGAAGAAGAAGGGCATCAACTCATCGAGAATATTATGATACCACTTAATAAATTATCATTATGTTCACTGGATAACGCTTAATGATAATAAGAAAATGAATCATTCATTCATCAACAAACATGGATTGGTTTCAGTTTTATGCCAAACACTGTCTTGGCTTGTTTACATAGCTGGGAACATGATAGACAAGGTCCCAGCCCTCACAGAGCTTGCCTTCTGCAGAGTGGAGGAAATTTGGAAACACCAATAATGTTACTTTATCTATGTATTATAAGGTAATATCAGTAAATGATTTATAATAATATTTATGTTTCCAGATTTAGCAGCTGCTCTAGAGTCAAACTTACCTGGGAACTGCTAAATTATTATCAACCATCACCCAAGCCTGAAGAACATTTGCTTGATTTTTTTTTCCCCTGAAACCCGTTCACATGATTTTTGTTAAATTTAAGGAGTTTTGAAACTCCTCAAATTATAAAATTACCTCTCTTTTCAGTGTTCTGGACCATCAATGGAGCCTACAATTAAAAATTCAGATATTGTCTTTGCAGAAAATCTTAGTCGACATTTCTATAGTATCCAAAGGTAAATTTCTGTCATGAATATATTAAATTTATAATGAAGATACATGTGCACATATTATATCTTTTCTGTAGTAGCTTAATTTTATATTTAAAAACACTTGTAAATAATCAAATTAATGAACATCTAGATAAAATTTTCAGTCATATTTTCTCTCTCTGTTATAGAAATTTTAATATTTTCTCTAAACATGTGCAGTCGCAGGGTTCATTATATCTCTTGAATCATTGTCAAAAATGGTTATCAGTCCCTTTTATACATGTAAGCCTTACTTTACATTTTTTTGTTGTTTGACAGTGTCTTATTTTAAGGTGTGCTCCCAAAGATGTGCTGGGTCTTATTTTCAGGGACGTCTTATCTTTCCTATAAGTAGGTCTTATTTTCGGAGGATGTCTTATTTTCAGGGAAACAGGGTAGTAAAGGAATTATAGGATCGAATGGCAGGTCTATTTTTAGATCTCTAAGTATTCTCCAAACATCCTTCCAAAAGGAACGTATTAGTGTGCATTCCCACCGGCAGTGTAGAAGTGTGCCCTTTTCTCCTCATCCACGCCAACATCTCTGGCTTTGGGATTTTGTTATGTGGGCTACTCTTACTGGGGTTAGGTGGTATCTCAAAGTAGTTTTGATTTGCATTTCTCTGATGATTAAGGATGATGAGCTTTTTTGTGTGTGTCTGTCTTCTTTAGAGAAATTTCTCTTCAAGTCCTTTGCCCACCCTGAGATGGGATCACTTGTTCTCTTCTTGACAATATGTTTGAGTTCTCTGTGGATTCTGGTTATTAAACCTTTATCGGAGGTATAACCTGCAAATATTTTCTCCCATTCTGAGGGCTGTCTGCTTGCTTTACTTACTATGTTCTTGGCTGTGCAGAAGCTTTTTAGTTTGATCAGGTCCCAGTAATGTATTTTTGATACTGCTTCAATTGGCTGGGGAGTCCTCCTCATAAAGTATTCACCCAGGCCGATTCCTTCAAGAGTTTTCCCTGCACTTTCTTCAAGTATTTTTATAGTTTCATGTCTTAAGTTTAAATCTTTTATCTAGTGAGAGTCTGTCTTAGTTAATGGTGAAAGATGTGGGTCCAGTTTCAGCCTTTTACAGATCGCCAGCCAGTTCACCCAGCACCATTTGTTAAATAGGGAATCTTTTCCCCACTGAATATTCTTAATTGGCTTGTCAAAGATCAAATAACGGTAAGTAGCTGGATTCATCTCTTGGTTCTCTATTCTGTTCCAGACATCTACTTCTCTGTTTTTGTGCCAGTACCATGCTGTTTTAATCACTATTGATTTATAGTACAGTCTCAAGTCTGGTAGTGTGATTCCTCCTGCTTTGTTTTTATTGCTCAGTAATGTTTTGGCTATTCGAGGTTTTTTCTGATTCCATATAAAACGAAGTATTTTTTCAAGATCTTTAAAATATGACAATGGAGCTTTGATAGGAATTGCATTAAAATTATATATTGCTTTGGGTAGTATAGACATTTTAACAATGTTGATTCTGGGCGGCGCCTGCGGCTCAGTTGGTAAGGCGCCGGCCCCATATACCGAGGGTGGTGGGTTCAAAGTCGGCCCCGGCCAAACTGCAACCAAAAAATGGCCGGGCGTTGTGGCGGGCGCCTGTAGTCCCAGCTACTCGGGAGGCTGAAGCAAGAGAATTGCTTGAGCCCGGGAGTTGGAGGTTGCTGTGAGCTGTGTGAGGCCACGGCACTCTACCGAGCGCCATAAAGTGAGACTCTGTCTCTACAAAAAACAAACAAAAAAAAAAAACCAATGTTGATTCTTCCCAGCCATGAGCATGGTATGTGTTTCCATTTGTTAACATCTTCAACTATTTCTTTTCTTAACGTTTCATAGTTCTCTTTATAAAGGTCTTTCACGTCCTTTGTTAGATAAACTCCCAAATATTTCATCTTCTTTGGCACTACTGTGAAAGGAATAGAGTCCTTGACTGTTTTTTCGGCCTGGCTATTGTTGGTATATATAAAGGCTACGGATTTATGGGTGTTGATTTTGTAGCCTGAGACATTGCTGTATTCCTTGATCACTTCTAAAAGTTTTGTAGTAGAATCCCTAGTGTTTTCCAGATATACAATCATGTCATCTGCTACGAGTGAAAGTTTGATCTCTTCTGACCCTATGTGGATACCCTTGATCGCCTTTTCTTCCCTAATTGCAATGGCTAAAACTTCCATTACAATGTTAAAGAGCAATGGAGACAATGGTCAGCCTTGCCTGGTTCCTGATCTAAGTGGAAATGATTTCAATTTAACTCCATTCAATACAATATTGGCTGTGGGTTTGCTGTAGCTGGCCTCTATTAGTTTAAGAGGCCATCTTAAGTGTTCTGATAATGAAGGGATCTTAACACATCTTAAGTGTTCTGATCATGAAGGGATGCTGGATATTATCAAAAGCTTTTTCTGCATCAATTGAGAGAATCATATGGTCTTTATTTTTCAGTTTTTTTATGTGCTGAATTACATTTATAGATTTACATATATTGAACCAGCCTTGCGAGCCTGGGATAAATCCCACTTGGTCATGGTATATAATTTTTTGATGTGTTGTCGGATTCTGTTTGTTAGGATCTTATTAAGTATTTTAGCATCAATATTCATTAGTGATATTGGTCTATAATTTTCTTTTCTTGTTGGATCTTTCCCTCGTTTAGGGATCAAGGTGATGTTTGCTTCGTAGAATGTGTTGGGTAGTATTCCTTCTTTTTCTATATTTTGGATGAGGTTTAGTAATATAGGTACTAGTTCTTCTTTAAAGGTTTGGTAGAATTCTGACGTAAAGCCATCTGGTCCTAGTTGCCGTTTTGAGCGCATGGTTCCTGAGATTAGGATATGTCTCAGAGGGGAGAGATGCATAGAAATTAGGAAGGCTGCTTGACTTGAATGTGTCTTTCAGAGAGTCACAATTCTGCAGTTCAGCCAGTTCCATTTGGTAAATCGTATCCACATTTTCAATGTCAATAGAAAATGGGTTATGGAAAAGCTGTATGTCCTGTTCATGGAGACGAAGCTCTTTAAATCTAAATTGGATAGTTGATGCTATTTCAGAACTTGATATAGGCCCGTTCAACATTTCCACTTCATTGTGGCTAAGTCTTGGTAGGTGGCGTACTTCCAGGTATTGGTTGATTTCTTTCAGATTTTCATATTTCAGAGAGTAGAGTTTCTTCTAGTATTTGTTAAGGATTTTTTTAATTTCTGAGGGGTCTGTGTTACTTCATTATTACCATTTCTGATTGATGAAATTAGAGATTTTACTCTTTTTTTTTCTGGTTAGGTTGGCCAAAGGTTTATCTATTTTATTGACCTTTTCAAAAAACCAACTTTTGGATTCTTTTGTATAATTCTTTTGTTTTCAAGTTCATTTAATTCTGCTCTGATTTTGGTTATTTCTTTTCTTCTGCTGGGTTTGGGGTTGGAATGTTCTTCCTTCTTCAGTTGCTTGAGATGTCCCATAAAGTTATTAACTTCCTCTCTTTCAGTTTTCTTGTGGAAGGCTTGCAGCGCTATAAATTTCTGTCTTAGGACTGCCTTTGCAGTATCCCAGAGGTTCTGGCAATTCGTGTCTTGATTGTTGTTTTATTCCAAAAATTTGGTGATTTCCTTCTTAATCTCGTCTATAACCCATCTATCCTTCAGCATAAGTTTATTTAGCTTCCATGTTCTTGTATGGGTATGCAGATTCCTGTTGTTATTGAATTCAACTTTTATTCCATCACGGTCTGAGAAGATGCAAGGGATAATTTCTATTTTTTTAAATTTGCTGAGGTTACATTTGTGGCCCAGGATGTGGTTGATTTTGGAGTATGTTCCGTGGGCTGATGAGAAGAGTGTGTATATAGTTTTGTTGGGATGAAATGTTCTGTAGATGTCTGTTAAGTCCAGATGTTGAATGGTTAAGTTTAAATCTAAGATTTCTTTGCTTAGCCTCTTTTTGGAGGATCTATCCAGCACTGCTAAAGGGGTGTTAAAATCTCTAACTACTATGGAACTCGAAGGAATCAAGTTGCTCATGTCTGTTAGAGTTTCTTTTATAAATTGATGTGTGTTCTTGTTGGGTGCATAAATATTAATAATTGAAATCTCATCATATTGAGTATTACCTTTAACAAATATGAAGGGTCCATCTTTATCCTTCCTTATTTTGGTTGGTGTAAGCTTATTGTATCTGCGAATAGGATTGCAACACCTGCTTTATTCTGGTTTCCATTTGCCTGGAGTATAGATAACCATCCCTTCACCTTGAGTCTGTATTTTTCTTTTAATGTAAGATGAGATTCTTGTATGCAGCAGATATCTGGCTTGAGTTTTTGTATCCAGTCAGCCAACCTGTGCCTCTTTAGAGGACAATTTAAACCATTCACATTAATTGAGAATATTGATAAGCCTTTTGAGAGTGCGGTGGATATTTTTAATCCTTTTGCGACTGTGGAAGTTGGAATTTGATCAAAATTTTCTGGGTGGGTTTACTTTTGTGGTGGAGGGTTATGCTGGTCTTTATGGAGGATAGGTCTGAGAATATCCTGGAGAGCTGGTTTAGTTGTGGCAAATTTCTTCAACATGTGAATGTTGTTAAAGTATTTAATTTCTCCATCATAAATGAAACTCAGTTTAGCTGGGTACAGGATCCTGGGTTGAAAGTTATTTTGTTTTAGGAGATTAAAAGTCAATGACCATCCTCTTCTAGCTTGAAAGGTTTCAGCAGAGAGATCTGCAGTTATTCTAATATTCTTGCCCTTGTAGGTACAGGTTTTCTTTTGTCTGGCAGCTTTCAGAATTTTCTCCTTCATATTAATTTTAGTGAAATTGATTATGATGTGTCTGGGGGATGTCTTATTTGGGTTGAGTCATGCTGGAGTTCTGAAACTGTCTGCTGTCTGAATTTCAGAATCTCTTGGCATGTCTGGAAAGTTCTCATTCATAATCTCATGGAGAAGAGACTCTGTGAAGCTACTTCATCACTTTCGGGGATCCCTGTAAGACGAATATTGATTTTGTTCGAATTACCCCAGAGCTCTCTGAGAGAGTGATCTATTTTTGCCCTCCATTTCTCTTCTTCTCTGAGTTTGGGAGATTTCAAAAGCTTTGTCTTCAATGTCAGAAATCCTTTCTTCTGCTTGCTCCATTCTGTTACTGAGGGATTCTACTGTGTTTCTCACGTCTTTTAGGGCTGCAACTTCTTGCCTCAATATGTCAAAATCTTTGGTCATTTGGTCTTTGAATTCGTTGAATTCTTGAGACATCTTTTGGGTTACTGCTTGGAATTCTAATTCGATCTTATTTGGTATCCAGTTTCAGAATTCAATTTCTGACATCTCAGCTATTTGTTTGTTCTTGGGATCTTGTGCTGTGTCTGCCCCATTGATCCTTGGAGCAGTTGATCTACTCTGATTATTCATATTGTCAGAGTATTTCCTTTGATTTGGTCTCATGATTGTTTTTCACCATTGCCTCTGGCCGTTCTCAGAGTTGCGGTGGTGTCTCTCTGAGATTAGACCCGGGGGGATCACTCTATTGTTGCTGGATCTTTGTAGGGAGTGGACCCTGTGTAGCTCTTCTCGAGCTGCCCCAGCCAGGGAGTTCTGTTGTGGGAGCAGCTCCAGCGTGTGACACCCCCAGATCCAGCAACAGGGCGAGGGGTGGTGCACACGGTTCTGGGAGTGCCTGGTGCCCAGTGACTTTGGCACAGAGGGCCCAAGGCTCCAGCAGTCTCTGGCCAGGGAAAGGGCTCCGCGCAGAGGCAGTGAAGGCTCTGGAGGGCACGCGGCTACCAGAGTCCCTGGCCAGACGAGCGGGCTGTGTGGAGGTAGGAAGGGTACAGGAGGGAGGACGCGGGGTTGCCCCGCTCTTAGAGTTCCTGGTTAGGGCGTGGGGTGGCCTGGCAGGTGGGGTAGCAGGTCCCTGCGCAAGCTCTTCCAGAGGTCCGGGAGAGTGCTCCTTACTTTACTTTTTTATTAGGTCCTTTAATGTTTTTGGTTAAGAATTAGGAAGTTATGGATCATTACATATGCCAAATCAGTGTTTTGGTTCTTAATTTTTTTTTAATAATCCTGTTATTCTATTGATGGCTATTTACTTATTCTCTATATATCCTATGATGACTTTCAGATCACAGCATTGTATGTAGCTGAGAATTTTCTCTAACACGATCTTCCTTATTAAATATTGCCATTAAACCTTTTTAAATAGTGTGCCAAATTGTGGTTCCAATCCTAGTGATACTCTTTATTCTAATTAGCTCCAGGTAAACACTCCTCTTTCACTGTTGACTTTGCTAATGTTTCTCACTATTAGAACATCATCAAGAATAGTATAAAACTGTTCTTCTCATTTACTTACCTTTCACCAGTAAATGATTCTCTTGGTCATACAGTATGGTCTAGCATGCTCCCTACGAAGTAATTCTTCTTTAGATGTTTTACCTGTATTAACATCAAGATAATCTAATTGTAGATATTGGGATTATGAAATAAAATCTGCATAATAGATTGTATTCTAGCTCCTTTTTCTTTTTTAACTTACACCAAATTAAGCTACTATAGCCTCTGCATTAACTAGAGTCTTTATTCTTAGACTACTTAGGGAGCCTTAATAAGGAGCTGAATTTGTTTGCTGAATAGTTTTTGATTTAACACCTCAATATTTTCCTTTTAAAAAATATTCTTTGCATTCAGATATGTGATACAAATAACTGCATATCATAAATTAAGATTCTTTAAAGGTTTCATTTTATACTCTGTTCATCTAAGTTGCAGGATAGCTTCAAATCTGGCATCTGTATGAGATATACCATAGTACCTTTGAGCCAAGGGAGGCAATTGGTAATTTCTACTGGCCCCCACATATATTTACTAGCTTTAAGAATTGAGACTTTTTGAGACAGAGTCTCACTCTTACTCTAGGTAACGTGCCATGGTACAATTATAATTCACAGCAACCTCAATCTTTTGAGCTCAAGCAATTCTCTTGTCTCACCCTCCAGAGTAGCTGGGACTATAGGCACTGGCCATAATGCCAAACTATTATTTTTCCCTCTACTTTTCATAGTGACACTGTTGCTTTTGCTCAGGCTGGTCTCAAACTCTTGAGCTCAAGCAATCCACCCACCTTGGCCTCCCAAAGATCTATGATTACAGCTTGTGACTAACTTTTACGGGTTAGAATCCAACAATAGAAGTGATGAAAATGTACCTAATATTTCTGATAATTTTAGTAGATTGTATAAACTTTCTGATAATTTCATAATTATCTTTTTGTACAGTATCCACTATGTGTTACTTCTCTGTCAAAATTTTTAGAACCAAAACTATGGAAAGATAATTCCATATAAATACTACCAAATAATTTTGCTTCCTAGCCAGTGGCACTGATTAACTATAGAGTAAGTTAAAAAGGTAGAAACATTACCTATGTTTCCTTGAGTGCAAAGACTTGAGGAATGATAGAATATAAGTTACATAACCCATATAATTTATAGTATAGTCAAAAGGGCTTATACTGTATTTGAGAAGAAAATTAAAAGACATCATATAAAAATGCTGAAATTTACCCAAACATATACTCTAAAAATGAGGTATCAAACATATAAAATCAATATGGACCTGATTACACATGGAAGGTGACATTCATGGAAGAAGTGACAATCTACAGTGATTTAAAAAAAAATATGAAAGATCTTAAGTAGAAAAAAAGAGACAAAGAATGTAGGACTAATGACCTCAACCAAACAGAACAAAGTGTTCTTTCTGCATAAAATAAGCAGTATGTGAATTCTGTTAGCTAACACACATATTTAAAAGGATTTAATATATTTACTTTGTAGTTGCACCTAGTTGCAGAAATAATTTAATGTTATTTATAATGAAGGATGCATACACACATTTACAAATAATATCAAAAGCCATAAAAACAAAAGGAAAATGACAGTTAAATCAGAAACTTTATGGTGGCTATCCACAAACATTAAATTGAATTACAAATTTTGTAGTAAGCAAGTTAAAAAAATTAAGAGTAGTTATATGGCAATCATTAATTCATAAAATAAAATTCAGTTTATGGGAAGTAAGACAAAATTATCCCTAATAATCAAAGAAGAACTTTGATAAAATGGATTCTGATTGGAAGAGAATAAAAGACATCATCTTTGTCAGAAATGTTATAGAAAATAGTATGCACAATGATCATTATTTATTTATTTATTTTTACAGTACTTTGAGTTTCTGTTTTAACAATGATCATTTCTTGAGGCTATTCTTGGTCCAAGTAGAAAGGTATGAAATCAATAAATTCTATAGGCCAGGTGCTGTGCATCTGTAATCCTAGCACTCTGGAAAGATGAGGCGGGTGGATCACCTGAGCTCAGGAGTTTGAGACCAGCCTGAGCAAGAGCAAGACCCCATCTGGCTGAGGCAAGAGGATCACTTGAGCCCAAGAGTTTGAGGTTGCTGTGAGGTCTGACGCCATGGCACTCTATGAAGGGTGACAAAGTGAGACTATGTCTCAAAGAATAAAAAATAAATAAGAAATAAACAAATTCTATAATTTGAAGGCAACAGGTAAATGATTACTAACCAACTAGAACCATGCCAGTGGAACTGTTTAGATGAGTAAGTTTGCAAAGACTAGTGCCATACATGTGTTTATGCTCAATAAATAATACTGACATTTCTTTGACTTTTTCCCCTCAGAGGTGACATTGTGATTGCAAAAAGCCCAAGTGATCCAAAATCAAATATTTGTAAAAGAGTAATTGGTTTGGAAGGAGACAAAATCCTCACTACTAGTTCATCAGATTTCTTTAAAAGCCATAGTTATGTAAGTAACATTTCAATTGTTATTCATTGGTATCACAGTTGATAAACATTAACTGAATACATTGATAGCAAAAACAACTTTCATTAGTATTTTGAATGTAAGAAAAAGTGTGGCAATCATTTAGGCCATGATATTTCATTTACTTTAGTTCCTTTTAAAACATCTCAGTAATAATTATTACAGGCCTCATTCACGAGTGGAGACTAAAATTATTGGACAAAGCTTGAGGAGATATAGGATATTTGCATATTCTCAAAATACCTCTTTCAGGATATTTATTACCAAGGTAGAACCTTAGAGGAGAGACCTATCAGGTAACATCTTTACTGAGTGATCAAGGTTGACTTCATCAATAACAACACATATTAACATCATAAAGCCCTTGAATTAAAACAAGAAGGAAGCATCACTTTTATCATTCTTGCGAAACCTAACAACAAATAAATAAAATAAAACCTCAGTTTAATCATGGAAAAACATAAGACAAACCCAAATTGAAATTCATTCTATAATATAACTGACTAGTGCTCTTAAAAAATGTCAAAGACATGAAAAACATGTAAAATCTGAGAAACTGTCATAGATTAGAGGAGACAAAGGAGACGGTAACTTATGCAGTCTGGCTTAGAAAGTTTTTTTTGGATTGGAAAATTTTTCTAGTGACTAGTTAGTGGAAAATCTGGCAAAATCAATCAAGTTCACAGTTCAGTTTTTTAAACCCTATTAAAATTTTTAGTACAGAAATTGTATATTGTCAACTTGCCTATAGAAAAATAATGCAAGAGGAGCAGAATGGAAGAGTGAAGAGCAGATGTCATGTGATAGCTCCTTTTACCAGTCACATGGTTGCCATGACAGAGCTTACGGTGGAAGGGTGGCCTTTTGTTTACTCAGCATATACTCCTTACTTTAGTAATTATAGCTTAATTTTCTACTTCAAAATTTCTATGTCACTATCACATTATTAAGACAGCTGTTATGTCTGTTAAGTAACTTTACCTTTATATTCATAACCCAATGTAAATACATAATTGAAGAGGTAAATTGTCTTTGTCATTGTAAATTTATTTTGAACTAATAGCCTCTGATTGCCTTGTAAGTTTGATCAATAGCCTGTTAAGAGTGGGTATGCCTGTAATCCCAGCACTTTGAGAGGCTGAAGCAGGAGGATTGCTTGAGGCCAGGAGTTTGAGAATAACCTGGGCAACACAGTAAAACCACATCTCTACAAAAAATTAGCTAGACATGGTAGCATATACCTATTTTGGTACCACTTACTTAGAAGACTGAGGCAGGAGGATTGAGGCCAGGAGTTTGAGGTTGCAATGAGCTAAGAAGATACCACTGTACTCTAGCCTGGATGAGAAAGCAGGCTATATCTCAAAAAAAACCCACCAAAAACCTATTAAATGTTTAGTCTATTATTTATTTGCCATCCATAATAGACTGTGATTCAGCCATGCAGATGTTTTTGTTGTTTATTATTACAGTGCTAAATACATAGTAATCTTAGCTGTAGTGGTGCTGATGATATTAAGGATGATGTAGTGTGGCATCAGGTAACCTATGGTTCTGCAATGGTCTTCATCATGACCACTGTATTTTTTTCTTCTTAAAAAAATTTTAGATTTTGTCATATGGTTTCACCTTCATATAACCATTAGCATGTCATTAGATATTCTGGTCACTTCTGAACTACTTTAGCAACAGGTATGGAGATCTGAATTTTATCAACAGACAGAACAACAGAACAAATAAATAACATCCTCTTTCTAGTCCAACACCATTATCATTGTTGTTGTTATTTTAAGAGTTACTGGAAGAGGAATATCAAGACAAAAGGGTTTAGATAAAGTCTCTGCTGAGTAATCAGAGAAGATAAACAGAGGACTGTGAGATGTAAATTTTTTTGATATTCTGTTTAAGGAAAATATTGAGGGTTTTTTTTAATGGGCACAAAGTTATACATATTTATGGGGTATAGTATGACATTTTTACACAGATATACATTGTATAAAAATCAGTATTCAGGGCAGCGCCTGTGGCTCAAAGGAGTAGGGCGCTGGCCCCATCTACCGAAGGTGGAGGGTTCAAACTCAGCTCCAGCCAAAAACTGCAAAAAAAATAAATAAATACATCAGAATGCAGCATATTTATTACCTCATATATTTATCATTTGTTTGTGGTGAGAACATTCAAAATATTCTCTTCTAGCTATTTTGAAATATATAGTACAATATTGTTAACCATAGTCACTTTACTATGCAGTAGAACAACAGAATTTATTCCTTCTATCCCCAAGTTTTTATATGTTTGATAATTAGACAAATTAGAGGACCATTTTGTTCCAGGTATGTTCCATTCACTTCGGTTTGGCATATTTATGAGTGTACAATACATAATTGCAATACTCTTGGCCAGCAGTTATTTACACTGTACTGTTGAAATTCTTTACAGGGTTAATTACTTTAATTATTATAACAGCAACCCAATAAAATAGGTAATAGTAGTGTTTGGTAAGAAAATTAAACAACAGAGTGGCTAAATAAATTGCCCAAGTTCAAACTAAGAGGAAGAGTTGAGATTCAAACACAAGTAGCTTGGCTTCAGAATCTGTACTCACTGTGCCACTTCTTATCCCAGAATATCCTCTACCTATCTAATTATTATTTCTATTGCCATCTCATCAAATTATATTTCCATTAAGATGTATTTGTCTTTGTTATTTTATAAGTGAAAGAGAACTGTTTCTGCCCAGGGGCAGTATTGATTCTGAAAGAGAAGCCAGTGTTTTTTGAGGGTTTTCCCCCTGCCAGTTTTTCTAGGCTTGGTTATTCAAGCCCTAGATCCACTTTAGCAAATGTGTTCCATTACTCAAGGTGATTTATAACAAAAATCCATCCAAGTCTGGAGTACCCTGAAAAGATATCCAAACTGTTTGCAAGGTCTGCCCCTCTAGAGTATTCCATTTTTCAGCTATCTCAGAAGCACAGTGGTGCTGTATTTTATTAAATAGATTTCTTCCCCTCACCTATGGATCCTCTTAGAAAATCATTATTATTTATAAGATGAAGACATTACTATTCAGATCTTGATTGAGCATCATACAAGATGATTGATATTAAATATATTTTGAATTCCAGGCCAGAAATATTTATTCTCGTATATAGGTGCTTCAGAAAGCAACACCAAAACTATCACTTGGAACCTAGACTATAGAGTTTAGCATATGAAAGAAATGGCATTGTTTGTAGGTTGGCAAAAAAGAATATAAGCAGATCATTGGTTAAGTGATGTGGAATCATTTTATTCATTCCAGAGTTCTAAAAGTCACTGGGGCAAGCAACACTTATGAAACATTTATCTTTTACATTAGGTATTTGGAAACTAAGCAGTCCCTGTTAAGGTGCTATAGTGGTAGGTTTTGCTTATTTTGATGGTACTGAAGCCATTATTTTCCTGGGATTATGAGCTGAGCATTGGCTACGATAAGGATATGAGCTTAATCTGTGACTCTGAAAAGAGACAAACACATTGTAATCAGCTCAAACTTCTGTAATACCTTGCCTTGCTAAATATACTATAGGAACTCCTCAGATTACTGCTACAAGCCACACCGTACCAAAAATGATTTAGTGGAAGTAGGAGTATTTAGTAAATAGGAAATAAAATGGACTGGCCTTTTCCTGCAGGTTTGTAGTACAGACAAAATGTGATATAAAACCCTATTTTAGCTTCCATTCCTCTAGGGAATATAGAGCCAGGGCTCAGGAAGTATAGTAAAATTTTGTTATAAACCAATGAAAAGAAGGAAACCTCTTTGTAATCTTTGTTAGGATAATATTGTGTGATAGTCCAAGATTGTGATTTTAATCGGTAATATAAGTATGGTTTAGTTAGACATTTTGAAATACAGTAAATTCCTATTAGCAGACATGCTGTGAAATCTCGGATCCAAACAAACAAACTTCATTGACACTGTAGCTTCCTGTATACAGCAGTCCCCAACCTTTTTGGCACTAGGGACCGGTTTCATAGAGACAAATTTTCTACAGACCAGGGAGATGGGGCGTAGTGGTTTGGGGGTGATTCAGGTGCATTACATCTCCACCTCAGATCATCAGGCATTAAATTCTCATTGGTAGCACGTAACATAGACCTCTCACATACATAGTTCACAGGGGGGTTTAGGCTCCCAAGAGAATCTAATGTCCCTACTTATTTGACAGGATGCAACTCATGCAGTGATATGAGTGATGGGAAGTGGCTGCAAATACAGATGCAGCTTTCCTTTGTGCCACTGCTCACCTCCTGTACAGCCAGTTCCTAGCAGGCTGAGGACTGGGCCAGGACTGATCTGCAGCTTGGGATTTGGGGACCGCAGTCCTATAGGAAAGAGTTGTGTATTCTTGCTCCACTCCGAGCTTCTGTCTTCCAGTTAGGCTTTAGTCCCTACTGCTTCATTGAAATAGTTCTTGAAAAGTCCTCAAATCCTCCTGTTTTCTCTCCCGTGGCCAGATCTCCATCCTTGTCCTGCTTGACCAATTGTTAGTGTTTGAAATAGTCGTTTTTGAAACTCAGT
Source organism: Nycticebus coucang (assembly GCF_027406575.1). Lineage (NCBI taxonomy): Eukaryota > Metazoa > Chordata > Mammalia > Primates > Lorisidae > Nycticebus > Nycticebus coucang. The sequence goes on from NC_069793.1 coordinate 33,410,005, forward strand.
TTCACTTAGTCTGGGGGATACCATGCTCTTTAGGTTATCACTGTGGAGTACTGACTTGGTCTAGATTAATTCTTCTAAAGGAATGGGGTAAGTGTGATATGTTGAACCTAACTTGGTCTTATTTGGGGGGAAGGTCTGGGTGCCCCAGAATGCTATGGTGGTCTTTGACATGATGAACAGTAATTTGCCCTGGGAACACTCAGTGCCCACTAACTAGGTTATGTGGTAACAAGAGTTTGCTACACTTCAGTAGAAATGCATGTGCTTTTTGGATGTATTTAACTACTATACAGTAATTTTGTTCTTTTGGTCCTAGTTAACAGATTAATAATGAGTATAGTTGTTACCTATTGTTTATAAACATCTCCTTTAGGTATGAACTTCATATTTTCAGTGGTTCATTATAAAATGAAGAATCATTTTTTTAACTATTTCAAAAAATTAAAACTTCATTTATAGAATTTTAGTTTCTTAACCCTGACACCTACTCTGTAATGAAAATAGACAATTAGCTGGGCAAGGTGGTTCATGCCTATAATCCTAGCACTCTGTGAGGCCAAGGCAGGTGGACTGCCTGAGCTCAGGAGTTCCAGACCAGCCTGAGCAAGAGCAAGACCCCATTTCTAAAAATAGCTAGGTATTGTGGCAGGTACCTGTAGTCCCAGTTACTTGGGAAGCTGAGGCAAGAGGATCACTTGAGCCCAAGAGTTGGAGGTTGCTACGAGCTGTGACACTATGGCACTCTGCCAAGGGCGATAAAGTGAGGTCCTGTCTCGAAAAGAAAATATTCCTGTGGTTAACAGCATAGCAATCTTTTACCCTCATTAAAGGAAGCAGATCTGTCCTTATTATAAAAATTATATGTTTTTACTTTTTTCTATCACTGCCCAAAACATCAGGTTATTTAAAGCTTTTTGGTTGTCCTTGATAACACAGATTCCACTGTTGTACACAAAAGGTGAATTTTTGTTCACCAAATGATACTCTACAACCAAGGCAGAATGCTAGTAGATGAATAAGGAATGAAGTACTTCTTACATTTTTCTTTGTGAATTATAGAGTATGTTAATAACATCATTATTGTTGGCAGAAATGTAAGAAATGGAGACAATTTTATATTTCACAAAGAACTGATTAAATGTTTTCGGGATGCACTGCTGGTGTAGCATTTGTAAAAGAGCTTGGAAATGCAGCAATGTGGCAGTAATAAAGCTGTTTTACAGTAGATTAGAAAATATTTAAATAAAACTGACAACCTGGAAAGTAATCTCCCTAATTAGCATCACAAAGTGGTCATGTTATACAGTTAACACTAATAGTCCTTTAATGTGTACTGTGTATTTAGGTTATAGTTCAAATCTTGAATATCCTAATGCTGTTTTTCTGTTTGTTTAAATGTCATTTACCTTAGCTAAAAGTCACAACCATCTGGTCTTCTATTACCACTTGTGTTATAAACAGAAAAAAGTACTTCTCTGTGGGGAGAATCATCATCAGATTGAAAGGGCTTGTGTATTATAAGCTGCTGATATACTAAATCCCTATGTCATTTAAATAGAAGAACTACCTAATAATGTCACTTATTACAACTAGGATATCTAAACATGGGACTTGTTTTTTGCCGACTATAGTGATAAAAACCTGTGCTACACATCCATTTCTCAGCAACAGCTCCCAGGATAATCAATCATGGCATACTGCTAATGCCTTGATTGTAGCCGATGTGGAGGAAATATGTTTACTCTTTTGCTAAAGTGAAGTTCACAGCGGAGATGATGTGACTTTTTCATCCTATAGCTAACACAATTCTGAAGATAAATTTGACTTGCATTTTCTAATGTGTTGTCTAAACACTTTCAGAATACTTTGTATTTAGATTAACAATGATATGTTGTTTATATATATTTTATTTTTAGCAATTTTTTTAATGTTTGAAAATATGCCTATATGAAGATCAATATTTCTCATGAGAAAGTAACAGGTAGTCCTGAAATTTATGCATGTTGCTCACCTAAAAATATTTTAATCATTTGAAATTACAAAGAGCCATTGGTTAGAATCTGGAGAGGGCAAGAGGCAATTCAGTGAATTGTAAATATTATGTGTATTTTTATCTTCAAGTTATGTGAGACCTCTATATTTTAAAGTCACGTAAAAGTAACTGAGAGAAATTAAGGAAGACTGAAATTGTAACAATGTTGTTCAATGTAAGCATCCAAACCAGACTCTGATGTTATTACTTTGGGCACTTAAAATTTGACAAGTTTCTGTACATAGCTTAATATTAGCCCATAAAAATATTCTCACTATACCAAACTATTCCCTACCTAAAATAAGAGTGGAAAGGAGAAGTAATATACATAACAGCAGGTATGCATGTTATGAAATGATTGAGGATATTAATTAGCAAGAAATAATTGTTATTACTGCCAATCTTGATGTGAGAGTGTTTTCCTCCAGAGTTAGAATTTTCATAACTACTTTAAGGAAATGTTAAATCACTTAGTATGGCACAGCTACTACTTGCATCTCCATAAAACACACATGCAGAGCCAACTGAGAAAGGAGACTAAGCAGTATTTAACAAGGTACTCACAATTATGAGTGAATAATTTAAAATTCTAGGATTTAATTTAGAATTTTACTTCTTGTGCATTGTTTATGCATTACTAAATCAGGAAGGATTAGAGAAAACTCATTCTGAAGAGACTTGATTTTTCTATGTAAGGAAACTCAAAGTAGCTCTAGGGACATACAGACTTCTGACCCCAAACTAATCCCAGCATTCATGCATCTTTCTTAATGAGGCTTTCACAGTGGCAGCCAGACCATTGGACGTAGTAGGGAAGACAGGGAAGGGTAGGGTGGGAAGGAAGACTTAAATGGCTTTCAGGAGGCTATAGGGTTAGACTAAATTTACTAGACACTCATCCCTCAAATTTCCTTTTCTTAATTTATGCATGTATTCCTTAATTCCATAAACATTTATTGAGGACTTATTGAAGACCAGCACTGTGTTAGGGCAGATCAAGTCCTTGCCTCCAGCAATGCTAATAGAACTTTCTGAAATAATTACAGTATTCTGTATCTGGACTGTCTAGTATCAGAGCCACTAGCCACATGTAGTGACATGAAGTATGGCTTGTGTGCCTAAAGAACTGAATTTTTA